>NC_054408.1:13599999-13749999 GCF_017976425.1 Toxotes jaculatrix | reverse complement strand
CCATGTGCTTACAGACTATATGAATTTGTTAGATGTGTCCCTGCTTGTAATTCATAATGCACTTCACCCACATGCATTTTTGATGCTATAGAAAAATAGAGCAGGCTCACAGCCTCCACTTTCCTTCACCACAGGAGCCAAACCTCCCATCGGCGCTCAACCTCAGGGAGCTGATTGGACTAAATGTTGCAGAATGAAGCACTGTTTTCTTTCCCTCTCAGTCTTCCTTTTTGTCTGGGTCATGTAAGCACAAAACAGCTTAATTTTTTTCCCTGCTGTTATTTTGAAGGTCCGGTGAGATCAATAGGTGACAGGGAATGGGACAATGAGGATAAAGATAAGATGAGGAAAGTAAGGTCACTTTTGACACAAGGTTCCTGTACATATTGGGTAATTGACCAATGTGTTTTCATTCAACTCTAACACAGTTGTATCAGCCGAACACATCAATAGTTTTCTAATTAAATAGGCTAATTATTACTGAGGTATTACTGAGATCTCCATGCACACAGACTTGGAAAAGAACCCTTCACCTATTTATGTCTAGACAACTCAATGACTGACCAGCCCATCTATTAAAAACAAAAACTCTTAAGAGAAGTGTAGCTGTACAAAAACACCACCTAATTGGTTTGCTCAAACTTACATTTGACCCGTCTTTTCTTTCCCCATCTTCCTCGTATTTCATTACTAGAGTTATACTGAAACTAATATCATGGAGCAACAATCTTAATTGGGGTAGAATGGGGAGTAGGCTTCCCGGAGGCAATGAAGTCGAACGTGGGTGAGTGTGTTAGCTTTCACAGCATTGCATTTGAAGGCTACATTCAATTATGGGCTACTTGTCAGACGGAATAAATCATTCAGCAACTGTAATGCATAATGCAGTCAAACAAAACTTTACTGCGAAAAAATATCCCTGCGCTGGAGAACTAATGACCATAGTGGTTTGGTGGGGTTGCCGTATCATAAAATGTCAAAACCCATCATCACTGAGAAAGAGGAAAAAAATAAACATTATACTGCCCAAACAAAGTAGGACTTGAACACTGAAATGTTAGAAAGAGTTAGTGTCGATATTTGCCATTGCCATCAACTAAATTCTAAGACAGTGGTGAGCTTTTTGTTGACAGCACAGGGTCACACTCTCATTTGTCAGTGACCAGTGAACTGACAAAACCAGGGCCTTTCCTGAACATGTGAGCTGATGTGGAAAAAAATCTGATTCAACACATAATGAGCTATACATGCTTGACCAAGTCACAGACTCATTGCTGACTCTGTGAAGAAATCATTTGTCAAAGTATTAGTTGAAAAATGTTTACATAAAAAAGTGATGTAAACGTTTACCTCACTTTGCAGGGAAAATCTACTGAGGCACATTTCTTTTTTGAAACTGATTATACCCTGAGTACTTCCAGGAAAAGTACTGCAAAATGCTCTGCCACCTCTTATTTAAACTGACAGGCAGGTAGGTCTGAGGGCAACTGTCCCCTCAAGGACAAACATCCAGCATCTGAACCTGGAAAGCTAAGCTGCTGTAAAAGCAGAATGTCACACACAGCAACAGCTTGTTTACAAAGGTAAACCAAAGATCATCAAAGTGAGGGGAGTGCAAACTAAAGGGATTAAATTTAAGAACGGGGCTTGTGGGTGTTATGATTTTACAGTGTTTTTGCACATAATTTTCACACTAGATGTTTTTGTATTTTAGATTTGTCAAAAAAGATCTCTTAAAATGTGTTATACCAAGGTTTGTGACCTAAAGACAAAAATGAAGACTTGAATATATGAACTAAAACTTCACAAGTTGGAAGTTTTCAAATCTGTTGCTGACGTTGCTGTGTCATCAGTCGGGGGAATTATTCATTCTGGCTCAGCTCAAAATATGCTTACCATCTGTTCCCTTTTATTCCAGTGCCCAGCTCATGGCTCATGTTTAATGTATCTGTGCTAATGGCCTCATCTACGTACAGTACAATGGCCATCTCTACATCAGGAAATCAGTGAACGCAATGAAGGAGGGAGGCCTTGGCTGTGTGAATGCCTTCAAAACAACCTTTAATCTGAATCATTTGCTCCGTGGCCTCTAAAATTGACAATGGCCTTGAATAATCATCCTTCTAAAATATATTACATAAATTAAAGGCCAACACTATTTTCATCACTTTGGCTTCCAAACAGCACATCATCAAACATACATGTGATATTGTTAGTAGCATATCTGTAATTTGACCACACTGTGGCAGTATTTATGATCTATTTAAATCCTCTGCAAGGCAGGTCAAGTGTGACTCACTCTAATATGATTATTCCCCTAGGGAAAGATATGAGGGACATATGGAAGTGGAATATGTAATGGGCCTTTCAGGCACATTTACTCATACATACAATCATATAATATAAAATATGCACATCAACACACACACACCCACGCATATACTTTCTTTTTTTTCTTCTTCTTTGGATCCAAAAACAAAAAAGGCGAGATTTTAATTTGGCCTCCACACATCTCACACACAGTAGCACAGAAAGAGCTATGAAGAGCTGATCTGGCTGCTCCCTTCTGTGCAATTTGACGTTTTTCAGATGTTTCTCAACAGCACTTGACCAAATGATTGGGCAGTACTCCAGGTGTGACAAAACAAGTGACCAAACAACATCAATCATAACAGGAGATGGAACACATATAGAACATTTTCTTGAAATTGCTGTGCCCTTTCCCATCATGGAAACATAGTAGTGTGTATAGTACTGTGCCCACTTCCCACTGCGCTATTACCTTGTTGTGGCGGGGAAGCTTGTGTGTCTCAAATACCCTCAAGAGCTATACAGATCGGGGTCTGTGTCACCGGTGGTACCATATTAATAATCTACACACAAGGAATAATCCACAAACTCATATGGAAGTCTCCTGATGGTTCCACTACTGATCAGATTGACCACATTATGATCAATGGAAAGCGGTGCAGTTCTCTTCAAGATGTCTGAGTTTGCCTTGGAGCCGATGTCAACAATGACCGTTGAGATGGGTACAGCATTTCTGTGAAGTACTCAACTCCCCAGAGTCAGATGATTCTGGTAACCCTCCACTAGCAGAGGATGTCCTTGACATAGACATCGGTCACCCAGCTAAGAAAGAGGTCAAGCATGCTATCAAAGCCATGAATGGTGGAAAAGCTGCAGGTCTTCATCCATGCTGACCTGCTGAAAGCTGTCCTTAATACCTCAACCAAGGTGCTCACAGACATCTTCAGACACTCCCCAAGAAAGGCAACCTCGAAAACTGTGTCAACTGGTGGGGGATCACAATACTGTCGACACTGTCCAAAGTCCTCTGCAGGATTCTACTTAGCAGAATTAATTCTGCTGTGAGAGAAAGGGGTTGCATAGTTTAGATTTTTGCTCTGAAGAACATCATCAAGCAGTGTATTAAACTGAACACCCCACTGTACATCAATTTCATGGACTTTCAGAAAGCCTTAGACAGGCTGCATTGCATCGTGACACCCTATGGAAGATCATGACAGCATAAAAATGGTCATACTGATGGGGTTATTCTATTTTCACTTTGAATGCAGCATTATTGTTAATGGAAAACCATCCATGGGTTCACTGCAAAGTGTGGTGTGCAGCAGGAGTGTACCGAAACTCCCGTTCTATTCCTGATTTGTAACAGACATCCACTGGACACTGTTTTCCCAACAACCAACAGCAAGACTCTGCTGATGACCTTGCTGTTCTCTCCTTAAAGTATATGCATCTTCAGGAGTAAACTGACAGAAAAAGCTAGCCAAATAGGCTGGCTATGTCAAGGAGTTTGGCTGCCTAGGAATTTCTGTCAGCAAAGGTAATAAAGCACAAAAGAATATCAGAGCAAGGCTTTGTAAATAGTGCTTTTGCTTGGCTCCAGCCTAGATGGAAGTCAAAGAAGAGCAGCCTAAGAACAAAGGTACTGCACAACAACAATGCAAAACAATTGCTGCTGTGCAGTATAGTGTGGCTCAGAATGCTGGCAAGTGAGAACAGTTGATATGAAAAAAGCTCAACACTTTCCACAATGGATGCCTAAGGAAAATCTGCCATATCTTCTGACCTGAGAAGACCTCAAATGAACAACCCTACAAAATGACCAATATTGTGTTAGTGAAGACAGATGCCTCCAAAAATGGATAGGGCATATCTTCTGAATGGCCCAGGATTCCAAAGATTGCACTAAGAAACAAAAACAATTTGGTGGCGAGTTGCGGTACAGGAAATGAACCTAATATGGGGCGAGGTACAGCAAGGAACACAAGACAGGTCTCAATGGAGGCAGATTGTCGAATCAAACCAAACAGAATTTCACAAACAAGCTCAATCTCAAGAAGCTGTTTCTGTAGGTTTCTGGGCTGTGATAAGGTACTTTGAGCTGCAGATCGGGATTATTGTAATCCATTGCTCTGTGTTCGATTGCCAGAGTCTCACTCGGCCAGTAGCGGGGGCGCTCATTCATTACAATACGGAACTCGATAGAAACTATCGCTTCTGTGTCATTCCTGCTATTCTCCCCTTTTACAGGTAAGAGTGTAGGTTTTAGCATTTATAACGATGTACATACGTTGTGAGGAATCGGTAGGCAGTAATGTGTAAGACTGTGTAACGTATCATGTATATTTTGTCGGCTAAATGTAAATCGTTGTTGTGTTAGCTTGTTTGCTAGCAGTGTTAGCGCGGACCGCGGCACAATTGCGGCAGCAACATGATGTCCGCATTATACGTCGGTGTTTTTCTGTTTTGAGTGTGGTTGTTTAGAAAAAAGAAAGGACAATATGGTGTTATTTTTCACATTTCTGTAAGCATGTTAAAAAGATGTTTGTGAAAAATTTATTACAATACGGAGTTAGATAGAAATTACATCGCTTCTGTGTCGTTCCTGTTATTCTCCCCTTTTACAGGGGCGCAACTACTTTTATTTTTGCATTGAATTTCAGACCCTTTTATTCACTAGTTTTTTATAGCAATCGTGTCTCAGCCAGACATGACAAACTGTATATTGCTGTTTTTAGAATAAGCCAAAAATAAAGATAAAATACATTTTCAGCAATTTAGCATCAACATACAATGTACATACACAAAAACAAAATCCTCTTACCTAAGAGGCTGAGACCAGAAAATATTTGGCATCTTGCTAAAAGACTTGAATGATTTTTAAGTTTCAGCTCTAATTGTGTGCTTTGTGCTTTCATTGTTATTAAAATAATAAACTATATATGAATGAGATATTACATGAATGCCTCATACATCAGTATAAAAAGAACGACAGTATTTTATATTTTTGCAAATGTCTGGCTAAATGTTTGGCTGAAATCTTCTCTGTCACCAAATCCTCATCAAGAGGAATTTCAAATTCATTCTGTGATGTGCCAAGCCAATCTTTCAGTCGTCTAATGATAGCAACTCTCATCAAAACATATTTGAATATGTGTAATTTCATTTGTGATCTGCAGGCGAGAAACGTTTGCTCTGGACGGGCAGCCTGTGGGGGCCACATCAAATGGCTCTGGCTTTGAGGAAGATGAGAGAGTAGCATCATCTTAATCTTTTGCTCCCAGAAAGGGTCTTCACTGCTACCTTTAATCACCTCGCTTCAAATTCTCACTGCTGACTCATGCTTCCTCATTTCATTTTATCCTCGCCCAAAGAGAACCGCGCGGCCTTGAAAGTAACCACAGTGGACAGCTGAGGTGGCTCATTAACACCAGACATGTCCAGGTCCAGGAAATGTGCCTCCTAATGGCTTAATTAAGACACAGTGTAGTGGTTCCTTTGCAAAGCATGCTGCACATCTATGGCTGTATTTTGACCTGAAATTGTTTATATATTTGAAACATAATCTACCTTAAAACAAATGATCATATCATTTGATCATGGGAATAACAGAACAAGCAATCATGAGCATGCATTAAAAGAAAATGCATTTTGAGACTAGCTGATGGAAAACATTTACTAATCCTGGTAGCCATATGCTCAGTCATTAGTCACAGGATTTCAGAAACCCTTGTATAACTCTGGCTCCAAATGTGATGTTGAGAGGGGGGTGGGGGGCAAACAAATTAAATATAGGCACAGATTTGAAGAGAATCTTATCTCAGTGGGGTAATATCAGTGTCACATTTCTTCCCTGCAGTCACTGACGCTAAAGAGCGATTAAGCATGCAAGATGACTGTCGATTCACAGGGAAAAAGAAAAAAACTGCGCTGCACACTCAGTTAACATCTTTTATTATCTAAGACACTTAATAAAATGGCCTATTCAGATACAGACATCAAGTAATGTGCTGTGTGTTAGGATAAAGCAGGGTCCTTTCTCTAATACAACAAAGCTGAATTCTAAAGATCTTACAAGGTGTTAGGCTATGGTTACATTAGAAGAAATATGCCTCGATTAATTCATTTGGGCTTCGGGCAGAGGGCTGAATACTATGCAGCAGGGAACCACAGGAGAACTGCAACAGACTGTCAGTCTACTGTGAAGTCAGCCAGATGGGAGACAACATCTTCTTCACCTCAGGGAAAAGCAGTGGACAGAAACAGGTGAAGAGAGAGAGGGAGAGAGAGAGAATGAAAAAAGAACTGAAACAGAATTAGAGGAGCTAACTCTGGGTCTGACACAAAGATGCTGGATGCGGCAGTCAAGCGGCAATCACAGGTCTAGGGTAGCTTGTGATGATGGGAGAGGAAGTTTAATATGAGACATGAATAAAACAAAACGATGTGAAGAGGCGAACGAGCAGCAAGGTGAACACGGTGCGGGAAAACATGTTTTGCTCCTGAGAGGCCTCCCGCTGCATGCTGAGAAGCTGTAGACCCTAATATTTATACAGGTCGAGTTAGTTAGAAAATATAGCAGCTGATACAGCTGAAGAATATATTTGTGCATGGAGGGATAGGTCAGGGAAGTAACTATGGTAGGACTCCAAATATATCACTGGGGATAACGGTAAGGTGATGGAGGTGAGCAGGTTGGAAAATGAAAATTTGAAAACCACAATTCCATGCCAAGACCGAAGCTTTGAGGTCTACATACCAACCCACAGGCAGACAGATTCCCTGCATGGTGATTCAGAGAGATCGCAATTTCACAAGGCAGCAGGAGTCATGATCTCCTGTCCTGGAGAATATATACTGTCTGTCAGCCACATGATGAGGAGCCTTTATATGGGCCATAAATTTCACAGCCGGACTCAGGCAACAACAATACATGTAATGCCAGGATTCATCACCTGCAAACAGATAACCTTTCTCAATTCCTACTGCCCCCCAGTTCACAGCTTTCTATTGCACTCCTTTTATTAGACTGTGCTATTATGAACCTGTGGACCATTGCTTTCAGTTATTAGTTAAATTGTGACACTTCTCTACCAGACTACACCTGACTGAGGCCACAGTGCAGTTGCACTGTGTAACGCCATGATGTATGCATTCAGACAGCTTCGTCATGACAGTGAGGTCCCTCAGTGAAATTATCCTCGCTTATTAAAACTGTCTATCAGGAGTGCGTGCGGCACAGTTAATGAAATTGCCCAGGTCAAAGCCATTCTTCAGAAGAACACTGCTATCGTTCTGGGGCGTTTCATTCAGAGCAATGCGCACTGATCAGCATTTTTCCCTTCAGTTGAATGAACTGGAGTCTTTACATTCTTGCATCATGTTAATGCTCTTGTCAGAGAGAGGCATGTTGTAAACTACATTTTATCCTTTGAATCTACGCTGCTTACGGCCGTACACTGAAAGGAGAGCAGCAAGAAGAGCACAATTTCAAATGCACCATAAATCTTTTAACAAAGCTTACATGGAAATAGCAAAGCAGATTATTAAAGGCGCCCATGAGATGGGGAAGTACTGTACAGTACATTCAAGAGGCGTTGCTAGGAAACGCTACTGCTGGGTGAGTCAATGAGCAATCCACAGGCTCTAAGAGGAGCTACAATAGAACAGACAGCCTAGCAGCCACACAATAATCTCAGTCCACATGGTCATTGCAATTATGCTAATTAATATCATCCTTACAGCCACTCCATTGAAAAATGTGGTGTTTTTGCTCACGTATCCACACCACCTATTTGAATCAGGGGCTGAGAGCAGGTTTCTCCACCGAGGCACAGCAAGAGCTCATAGGGTTATAAATCTGTGAACATACAGAGCAGGAAAGTTCAAGGAAAGAGAAAGAGAGGTTGTCACATTTTGAGAGGAAATGTGAGGATGTATGTGAGTTACAGCAGTGGACATGCACTAAAGGTCAGAAAATTGTCACATTTAGTAAAAGGCTGACCTCCATTCTCCCTGTTGTCACTTTATGGGCAATTTATAAAACTTGCCTCCCCTTTGACGATCCAAGTGTGTTTGGATAAAACATGATGCCTTCATAAATGTCACATAGGCTCAAAGGGTAAATGTCATATCACACACGTGCACACACATTATAATGCATAGGCAAAAACCACACACACACACACACACTCACACACACGCACAGTGGAGCAGATAATGAGTCACCTATAATGAGACACAGTTCTCCTGTCAGACAAGCTCTGTCAGGTGCAGAAGATTTTCCATTTTGATGTGTAGTACAGGCCACCTTGCTCTGTTGGGGTTGTGGGAAAGTGTTTTCCTCTTTCCTGTATAATACCTCATGCTGATCATACACCTGGAAGCGATCTCAAATTTGTGGAGAAATAATTCCGATAACATGGCCCCAAGAAGACATGAACCTTGCAGTAATACCTCTGGATTTTAAGAACTTACTTTTAATTAAGAACACAGGTTTTTGTTGTTTAGGACCTTGTCTATAGAGATAGATTTCACCACAGGATCTTAATTATCACATAATACAACCCCCCCCCCCCTCACCCCCCTAAAAATAAAACACCCATTGTTCACCTATTGTTCTAAACATAGGTTAAAAAGCAACTAGACAGAAGCTGAAAATTCACTGTACTGAAGTCAGTGTTTCCTCTGTCAGTGTGTGTTGGATAATTTTGCAAATAATTTAAATTCTCTGGACATGATTCGTACATCTAACCAGCTGCCTTCACATAATACTATCACATGAACTATTATGTGAAACATTTGAAGGATTTGCTGTAATATTTAGGGACATCAAAGAGATTTTTGTGTATTTCTATGCTTCTTCTATCATGTGCAGAATATATTTTTATGCTTTGTACACCGTATTCACATGGCACTCTGTACAAAAATATGTTTTCTCCTGCTTTCTGAATCATTTATTATGAGGCAGTGTTGACACTTTCATTTACCTTCACAGATGTTTCCAAGCAAATAGGATTACCACGATCTGTCTTTTCAAAGTCTACTCCTCTCTGATTAAATAATAACAAATAATCCATGAGCACAGTGAAGAATCTCTGCATGTTTACAATTGCTACCCTTCATAAAACTGGGAACCTATAGCATGTGTAATAAGAAAGGGAATGCAAGATAATCCTTCAGTACACCAAGTACGCATGAAGGCAAAGTGGCTCCAGGATGTAAGCCTGTTAGCACCATGCATCTTCATTTAAAATGACAACACCGAGCTTGGGCGATATTAATTCCAGGTACACGAAGCAAACCAACCAACCTTTACAGAGTCTGGAGATATCGGAAGAAAAGGAACTATCTAAGACATGTCAAATTCTATACATCATAATTACGCAGTGCCTGTTGAACTAATTGGCTGTGCAACCCCGTATATTATACACATATACACAAGCATTAAATCTATTGATATTAATTTCAAAATCACAGGAGGCTTTGTGGTTTTAATTTTCAATACATTCACATGCTAACTTGTTGCAGTAGTTAGTGTCTTCCATGCTCCCTGCTTACTGTGTTCAGTGGTTTTTATTGCTGTTGACAGTAATTCCCCCTTGCTCAGCAGTGAAGTCATAATATAAGCATGTCATCCATTGCTACTGAAACCCTCATTCATGACACCAATACTGTAACTATACAACAAATGCACAACTATATAATACAACAAATGCACAGCTTTCAACGTGTTTTAGAGCAATCTTAAAGCAAAAGTAGCAACCTTCAACTTGTTAGCAGTTAAGCTGAGTTTTTGTCTCAGTAAAGCTGACTTGACTGCAGGTTCAACCATCACATAATAAGAACAATGGTGCCATCTAATGCACAGCAGAAGAATTGCAAACATCATTTCACAGTTCAGACCAGATTTATTGTTTTTTTCAGTTTCTTTTTGGAAGCATCAGTAATAGAAACATTACAGCCACCAACACTTCATCTACAGCCCCTTGTTAGTCTTCTCATCTCCCACTGAGCTTGAGGCATTTCAGCTGGAGACACTCAGCTGGTTACCTCAGTATGATGTTCCCTGCTGTCCTCCAGAGTCTAACCTCAAATCTCACTCCAGCTGCGTTCATGCTGAAGACGAAACAGATTGATGTAGCCTGCTGAATGCAGCTCCTGTTAGCTTACGACCGTATGTCACTGTTCATTATTTGACATTTCTTCAATCCAGACAGGTAGCAGTATGACTGACAACAGTCTTCTGACAGCATAAAGATGACAAGGTTGTCACTGTAAACCAGCACAGATTGTCCACAATCAGCTGTTGTCATTCACTTTCTGTCTAATTCTAAGAACCTTAATAATTTCTTAATTTTTATGCAGAATTAGACTATGCTATTGTATGACTTTCTGTTTCTTCAGATATAGCAGGCTTCACATTTACCTCAATTGTTTTTAAATAAGACATTCTGATCTGTGCCATTCTGAGAGAGGATTCTATACATAGATTAAAGAAGTGTGCAGGTTTAGAAATGTTGATTTGCAGTGCTGATTTGTTATGCTGATTTGCACCTAACACAGCACTCAGTAACCCATAAGTCCTCCCTCATGTTTTTATTTTTTTTTTTAAAAACCAATAGGTGGTACATTTCAGTCACCATGTTTAGGGACATCATCATTTTAAATCTTGTTTTACTTTGGAGTTATGTTTCCTGTGTTGACAGCTCTAGCTCATATATCTGCAAGATACCTGTCTTAGCTGGTTTGGAGGCAAGGTAAACTGCCAGTAAACTGTCCCTTTATTAATTTCTTTCCCCTCAGCCCTACTGCAAAACATTTATAATGCCTGATACAGTGCTTTCACTGGATGGTTTTGATTCTTTTTTTTCTAGTGCCACCATGTGGCCACAACTGTTTTTTCAAAATCTTGGTTATAAGATGATAAGATGATGTGAAAATATATGATTTGTATATAAGTGTACTGTGAAAATCATAGGAAGGCTGTGATTGTCAACTTTGCGCACAAAATATGTTACAATACAAGTATTTTGACATAGAATGGACTGGATATTTTCTGAACAAAATCATGCTCTCTTGATCCTTTCTGACCTTGATGACATCTTGGCCTCTCATGCACCACCCACAGGCTGAAAGTTGCATTTGCACATGTATGTACAGTGTGAATTAACAGTACTGTGCAGAAGTTTTAGGATGTTTAGATTCTTCCATTATGAAAATGCCATCACAGAGATCACTAATTAAAGCCAAATTCATTCTGCAGCATGAAAATGACCCCAGATGTACGTGAGACAGAAGACACAGAGACAGCCTAAATCCACAGAAGAACTGTGGCTCCAAGTTCTCCAAGATACCCAAGTGCCTTGAAAAACAGTGCACAGGTGTGCCTAAGGAGAATTGGTGCTGTTTTAAAGGTAAAGAGTGGTCACATCAAATATTGATTTGGTTTAGGTTTTTTCTATTTACAGAAGTGGTGGCCAGTTCATAGAAGGCACACATGTGGCTCTCCAACCAGCCACACATCTTAAATCTGAATCAGCAAACTGTATGAATTATTCATGTTTGAATTAAGCAAATACACTTTTCAAAAACATTTTAGGCATTTTAATATTATGTAAAATTAATATGTACAGTCTGAATTTAAGCTTATAATGAACATATTTTGTATTTTCTTTCCTAGTGGGTGCCGTCCAGCGTACAGTACACACTAGTTCAACACTTACTTTCTCTTGATCTGGCCTCCATCTAATGCAATCAATAGGTGTAAAATGGGCTCAGAAAACAGCACCCTAAAACCAATTAAACAGTGGGATTCATGACTGACTGGCTGAATAACAAATCAAGACCTCAAACAAGA
The DNA here is from genome assembly GCF_017976425.1 of Toxotes jaculatrix. Taxonomy (NCBI): domain Eukaryota; kingdom Metazoa; phylum Chordata; class Actinopteri; family Toxotidae; genus Toxotes; species Toxotes jaculatrix. The sequence goes on along the minus strand of NC_054408.1, from coordinate 13,737,830 downwards.
GAGGCTGCCCCCATTTGTTTCTTGTGCAATCAATAACTGTAGCAAATCATTAGAGAAGAGAAACTTTTAGTCTAGTAGCGGTCATGGTGCAGCAAGTTAAGAGTGTGGCTTTGGATTTCGGACTGCCTGGGGATTGGAGGGTTGCGGGTTTGATTCCTTGACCAAGCACAACGGAGATGCATGCATGCATGCTTGTGTGTGTTTGTTCACTTTGTGTGCGTAAAATGCAGAGAATACATTTCCCCAGCTTGAGGGATCAATAAAGTCTTAAACTTAACTTAAGAAATAAAGCATTAAATCAGATCTTATATTTTTGGGGACATTTGCAATAGGTTGAGCTCAGACTTTGTTCAACTTTTTTTCTGTTTACACAGCCATACATACTTGTCTGTCACCACCGTAGTTATTGTCAGCTCCACTGGTCTGGCCCAGGAGATGGAGGCAACTTGTCAAAAAAGGAGCAGTTAATAGCGAGAGGGGACGGTGGGCTCAATTGGTATGTAAGCACAAACAGCAACAAAACTGTAAGTTAAGGTGTTGAGTTAAGTCCAGTGGGAAAACAAAGAGATAGAAGCAGATGAATAATCAAGTGTAGTAGTGAGAGCAGTAGAAATTTCTGTTGAACAAGAAGTGCAGGAGATACATACATGGGTCCAGTGTCACCAGGTGACACTGGACCTCAGTTCAGGATTATGGACTTGGAGCTGCTGGATAAGAATTTATACCGTCTCGAAAGCCTCCTCTTCAGTTGCGGCAAAGAGGAGGAGGAGGCGGAAAGGTCTCTCATTGGTGAGCCAGATGCAGGGCAAGAAACGTTTTGCCTTACCACAGTCCATGTTTGGGGAAAATGTCATTGTACTTTTCAAGTGGCACATAGAGATATGTGCTGCTTATTAGTTATCATATTGATATCTTTTCCTTTCAGTTAATCAAGGTGAGATTCTCTGTGCAAGATCTGGGACACAGATTAGCCACAACAACAAAAAAAAAGAAAAAAAAAAAAGAAATGGAAACAACGATGCACTGAAAAACTCATCATGGAAACTCATCATGTTACGCATCCGCTCTGCCTCTTTAATTCGGGGCTTTTACATACACGTTGGTGCTGATTAGACAACACCTGAGACACACCCACCAAAGGAGAGAAAATGTACCCCAAAGGCGGTTGCGCACCGAGGGGAGGAAACACATCGTTCAACCCGGAAACTGTAACCAACCGGTACACCGCGTTTTGAGTCGGAAGGAGCTCCACCGCAGTAAGTTTGAAAAGTTTGAGACAGCAAACTGTTCTCTGGGGCGTGCCATTTAATGGCATTTTGAAGATAACTAATGAAATTAGTTTTCATTCACACTACACGTTAATATGTTTACCGCCAGTTCAAAGGAATTCAGCAGATGCAGGGGAGCTAGCACAAAATCATGAGACAGGACAGGCCCTGAATTTGAGAGAGATTTACAGTTACTGTGGTGGTATATGAAAGGGTAGGTTTATAGGTTTATATACACTCTATGGTCAAAACCTTTCTTCAGAACACTTTTTTTCCCACCTTGATAAAATCTTTTACCTATGTGAACAAATACTGTACCTGTGTGAACAATTCACAATGACTTTGGTATATTGTTGGTAGTTGTCATACTGATAATGCCAGTCACAATATTGTTTGAAACGTTTTTCAACAATCTATCAGTGCTTTCTTTTTAAATGAAAATTCCTTTGTCATCTAGATATTCAACTTGAACTGGTTAGGTACTATATCCAAGACCTTCACCTGTGCTTTTATATTGTGCTTTTGAGGTCTTTAAAGCAATGCTTTTTTTAACTACTTGGCAGCCAACAGCTCGGCTTTCTTCTCTCAGGTAATTTTCAAAAGGCTGTGAAAACTATTAAGCCTATAACCTGGATGGCTCAGTAATTAACAGCTATTGGCCCATACTGTATAAACCTACCCTACCTCCACTTAGCAATTTCTTGGCTTCAATTACCTTCGCAATGTCCAATCTTGAATTTGGCCCTCCAAAACTGAGTCTGCTCTAATATTGATTTAAATATTGATTCTGGCAAACTTTCAGTTCTAGTGCTACTGGACGTAGTGCTGTGTTCAGTATTGTTGACTGTAGTATATTGCTGGACAGGCTGGGAAAGTTTGGACTTTCTGACACTGTAGTAAATTAATTTATGTCCTCCGAAGTTTTTTATGCCAGCTAAACAGAATGTGAACAGAATAAAAGCAGCATCTGTACAAAATAAAGTCCAGACCAAAAATAGTTCAGCTTCATTCTCAACTTTGATCAGGTTTACATCATTTTAGAAAGAGCTGTGTGGGAAATAACAGCCCTTTTAACAGATAGTGCCCAAATTTCAAGGGTTCAAAATTAATTGGACACTTGGCTATTAAAACTGTCTTGGGCAGCTGTGTGTTATTTTTAGTGTTAATTCATGCACAAGAGAGCTCACACGTGATTCAGAGTTGAGTTATTGTCAGTATATGGAGTAAAGAGGTGACCATGCAAGTGAAGAAGATGATAAGACAAAAAAAAAAAACAGACATCTATCAGAGAGATATCAGAAGTAGTTGGTTTGTTGGGTACATTCTAAAAAAAAAAGCATATATGCACAGGAAAATTAGAAAATGGCAAATAATCTAGTTGACGAACACAGTAAATACAGTATTGTCATCAATAAAATTACTCTATAAAAACACACAAAAGGATTCTTACATAGGATGCCAAGTTTACACTTCCATAAATCATATTTTTTGCCTTCTTTTTAGAATAGTGGTGTTAATTATAATAGTGTAATGTATACCTATATGGCACCCTTGGTTATTCAAAGCGAAGCAGAGTTATCTGTCTTTGAAGAATGCCAGTGCAAAGGTCGATTCATAAATCCATAATCTAAAATACGTAGACTATATGAAATGAAACTATGAAACTATAGGCTGTTTCACAATATATCTCTATCCTGTTTAAGCATATGATTATCCAGATTACACAAAAAGTTATATTTTAAAACATTTAACGTAAGTGATGATAGTCTTTGCACATGGATTGCAGCAGGCCTGTGCCCCTCCAGAAGCAGTCTAGATTTTGTCCACTAGATGTCAGGGAGCTCCCAGATTTCAGAATGAACTTACCCACATCCAGCAGTCAGTGGAATCACACTTAAAACTTGACTTTTTACATGGTCAAACTCAAGAAAATTATGACATCTCATCATATGTTAAATGAAAATGCCCCTGTGTCCCAGTGGTTTTAGGTAACCATGAAATGCTTAAATTCAGTTTTCACTACATGCACTGAAAACAATAAGTGAAAACACTGGTTATTCTGAGAGTTACAAGAACTCAGAAACAAATTTGTATGTAAGTTCACATACAAATAAAGATCTGCTGTCTGCTGGTCTGCTTTGGACTTCGGATGCAGAAGTTACTTGTCTCTCTGAATTGCTTTTTCCTGATTTCATTCTAGAGCTTCTGCCAAAAGAGGGAGACATTACATTAAAAATAACGACAAATATTCGTTCCAATTTTGAAGCCTCCACATATGTCTCACTCAGTGTCTTAATTCACATTACTTCAAACTCTACATACTACTAAGTTTATAAACCCAATCGGTCTCCAGATTATTGGATATGTTCAAATGTTTATATCTATTATTTTTTTTATTCATTTATTTATTTATTTTTTAAACACATAGTTCACTTGATACTGGCCCTTGCAGCATTTTGAAACTGTACCTTTGCTTCATGTTCTTGTCAGTCTCTCAGAAAATGTAATGCCTTGTAACTTACTACAGGCCCCAAAAGCTGACACAAAGAGTCGTGTGTGAATATAGTCAGAAGATGGCAATGGTGTCAGGTTATTGCTTGGCTGTCAGTGTTGGTGGGCTGGACAGGCAGCCGCTCCGCGGTGAGCAGGGCTCCTTTCTGCCTGCTGGAGATCTTGTACTGGCTGTTTGAGTCAGCCCTAAGCCGCTCTCCCCACGCAGGGCTCCCTTCACCAGCGTTCACCTAAATCTGTCACACAGATTTGACACTGCGTCACTTGGAGTGCACTCTGAAATGACATGTATATAATGTGGAATATTGTGCACATTTACAGCCTGGACTTCCCTTAGAGCATTAACGGTTTTCTTGTTTTTTTGTTTTTTTTTCTTTTCTTGCAGGGAAAACAAAACTCAAGTTTAACATTGTGTTTTTTAAATGATAACAGTTAAATTATTTTTTTATGTCTAAAATGTTAAAATGCAGATTAGTTAAAAAGTGTTAGCTTCTTTGCTTTTTTAAATTTTGCACTGGTTATAATTGTGAAATAAAAACATTTTATTATTATAAAGAACCTACTTTTTTTTTTTTTTTAACAGAGAGTGGGATGGACCAAGATGTTAATTATTTTATCAGATTCAGTGACCAGTTTGCTGTGTTGCCGTATGGAGACTTTTACCAAATGTAGTAGTCTCTTCACATTTCTTTGCACGGTCGAAATTTTACTGTCAAACATTCGGCATGTTTCAGCCATAAACCTAACAACCCAAATCAGCTCGAATTAGGCTCACAGCTATTTATGCATGAGAAATTACCCTAAATACTGTCTTGTATCTCTTTCCCTGTGAAAAAGCGATTTACACTGATCCTGATTGTAGAATAAATTAATTTCAGCTCGCTATTTCAGATGAGTATTCTATAGAAATGGAAAATATGAAACTGAATTGTTATGGGAGCAGTTCTAATAATACCTGCATATGATTTTAACATGTTAAATCTTGTTAATAATTAATGCACATACACAATGTGCAGAACCTTTAACAGTGTATGTGTTTTATCACTGTTTTTGTTGAATCATATATTTTCACAGTTAACATGCAGATGTAATCCTAATTACATACTTTTTTTTTAATTGTCTGACAATGTCATTCTCCACTCAGCAATGTGTATTTACACACAGCTCCCCATTGACAGATTAAAATTTGAAGATATTTGCAGTAATGACTGCCTAATATATTTCAAATACATAAAAAGCTCTGCTTATTCAGGCCTATGTATCCAACAGTCTGCTTCTGTCTGTCATCAGTGTGTCTCCTCCCTGGACAAAGTTCTGCATTAGGAACAGACACAAGACAGTGGACTGAGTGCCTATCATCACGGGTTCACTTCTACCCCTCATATGGCTTCCGCTCTGTCGTTTTCTTCTGCAGTATTTACTGGATAAAGTGGTAGCAACTGGCCTTGGTGGCCAGTAAGAAGGATTTTCTCTCCCCAGCTGGTGTGGCTTTGCCTGTTTGTACTGCACAAAGAGGCTTCAAACTGGGTTGTGGTTTAGGGTTCTTGAGGCATATAAAGTCTCAGGTTTAACATTAATTAATACAGTATATAACTGAGTTCTGCTTGATAGAAGGATGTTTGTCTACATATAGGGGTTTACTGTATTCAGTTTTTTTTTTGTTTCTGATTTTAAAATGGTGATGTTTGTGTTTCCTGCAGGCCTAGGAGGATCATTATGATTCACTTATCCAGTTGTAAATGAGGAGTCATGGACTTGTGCTCCTTTGGGAATCTCCAGCCCTTTGAAAAGAAAATAGAGGTTAAAAATCTGCTAAAGGAGTTAGCAGCAACCTGGATCCTTCTCTTCCACAGGTAATGAGTTTGATTAATTTTTGACCTTTGGAAACTTTTCACTCCTTTTTAAGCCCCTTTTTTTTCTATCTTTCCCACCCTGTGATAATAAGGAACTGTGTATTACAGGGTTTTACGCTGAGGACTTGAATTGTGTACATTGTTTGCACATGAATTACAGAGAGGCCATAATGAAAATGGTAATTATGTGGTGTATATAATCAGCATTTTTTTTCTATATTTATAGAATTTGAGCCATTCATCAAACATTTATGCCCCGGATAAAAATCTAAATACACTGTAAAAAATATGTATCGCTGCAATGTTTTAGAGACTTTCTTAACTTAAAGGTAGACTAAAAAAACTTTCTGGCCTATAAATAATAATGCAGGGGATGCTTATTTTCTCACACAGGTGTTTAGAGATCCTCTCTCTGATAAATCATGATTTGTAAACTTTCCCATAGACAGCAGTGACAGGTTTCCTCTGATAATGTAGAAAAATGGGGAAAGAGAGGGCCAGGCTTAAGTAGAGCTGTGATTTAGAGCAGAGAGATGCAGCATCTCTCCTTTCCAGTGGAGGCCCTCCTGGGTTTGATTTAATTCTCTCCTTGCACTATTAAAAAGGCCTTCCACTCTCTTCACTGCATGCACCTTGCTGTCATATCTGGCACAAAATCATTTATCAATGCCGCTTGTTGGCAGTGCGACTAAGGCCTTTCACAGTGTATATTTTTCCATTATTGATTGTGTGTGTAATGCATGAAGTACAAAGATGTGTCTCCTCCTGTGTTGGAATGACCATATTAGGCCAGTAGATGAGGGAACTTTTTCTGCTTCATCTACGAATCCATATAGCAATCGTCATTCCTGCTGGGAAGGGAACTTAGTTCTTAAAATGCTTCCTCTTTTCACTGTTGTCTTACTGACCACTGAACTCAACAATAATCCTGTGCTGGCCGTACGACAAGCAGTTATTTGGTGCAATAAAGTGAAAGGCAGTGAATGTCAGTGTCCCCCTTTGTTGTTTAATTTATTTTCTTTTCAAAGTGAAGGGAGGTGTCCTTGCTGTGAGAGTTAGTCATTGATGTGGCTATAGTTAGTCTGCCCCCTGCTGTGACTGTCTGTTGGAGATGCTACTTCCTCTTTCCTGCTCGTTCATGGCTTCGTTTGCCCGGGGTGAATCGCCTCACTCAGTCTGTTTGGCTGCATTTTGTATGGGGATGGATGCACTTGATCAAGAACAAAAGATTTAAGTGTGGAGTACAGCAGAGCCGCAGTTCCAAGACTCACACTGCTCTGGGGTCAAACAAAGTCCCGGAACCTTCCTCAACAAAGCTGACACTCTTGAGACTCGTATACTGTCGGGAGGTTCCTGAGATCAATGTGTCTGCAGCTTTTTTCAAAGTGCTGAATTTAATAAGTGTTGTGTATCTTAGCATGTTACATAACAATCCTATATTACCAGAATATTTCCAGGAATTTAGTCATTTATATGATTACTTTAATAAAGTTAGTGGTGATATGTCTGATTCCTGGTTGGAGATTTCAGATTAGTTAAGAAAAGGGTAAATGCTCCTATTCTATTATGCCAAGGGTCTTGGGTAATGTGGAGTCTGAATGCAGATTTTTCATGCATAATACGCTTACAGATCCACTTACAATATGAAGGGTTACAGGATTTACAGGGTAGATTTCGAAGAATAAGCTTACACTTAACATTCTTAAATCTAAGTGATGGTAGGCTCCAGGAATTACACTACAGTTGTTGTTAAATTGAAGGGGAAAAATGCTTTTCTGAGAATATACTGTAAAAAAAAATAGGCTGTGTAATTGTTGGATGTTGATCTTATCCGTTAACAGTTGCCATTTGTTTTATTTAGAGTTATAATGATACTAAATTGTTTTATCAACAAACTAACTAATGGTCTTATCAGCAATAGACAAACCCTCTGCTCAATAAGCTTAAGGTAAATGGAAAGAATCTGTTACAGGCTGAGAACCTTTTATCTCAGCTGTCTTAAATATTGGCACTTACAGTAATTTGTCCCCATTTTCTATTGATTTCTTGTTTTGCTTTCAGGTTATTCTGTAAACAGGGTAAATGATGACAGATTAGAGCATCAGAGATGATCCACACCTAGCTGGCTGTGTTGCTGGCACGCATATAGCTGTGTGACAAATGAAGTGGCCATCACAGTCATTTTGGCTTTTCAGTGGAGACTAGGTCAGTGGTGACATCTCTCAGAAATGGATCAGGCATGTTGTCAATGCTGCAGGAAGTACGGCTGAAACCTGAAGATGCAGATCAGTACTGGCAGGGGATGTGTTGGTGTGCTAATTGTAATTCATAAGTCAGATGGTAGGAGGTGTGGTTTTTGGAGGAGTCTGTTGAGTTCAGAGAAACAAACCCTGGCAGAAGTACAGAAAAAAATGTGTGCAGAATTTCACGAAGGCAGTAAGCAGGCTTGCAATTATTTTTATTAGCTTAAGAGCAACATTTTCACAGGCATTACATAAGGTTAAGTGGAGAGATTTTCTTCACCTTCTTATGCCTCCTCATATGACTGCAAGTCTATAACATTTTATAACTATGGTTTTTCTTACACCATTAAAGCACCGTTCTTCTAGAGTAAAACTGGAAAGTTTGCAACATCCCTATTTATTTCGAAGATCCGTGCCTGTGAAGTCTTTCCTGGTTTTTATCACGTCTATATCGCCGTCTGGAATGCATTGGTAAGCCCGGCCTCCAAGGGCTAGCATATAGCTCTCTCTGCAGGCTTTGTACAGGATGAAGAAGTCATAATCCTCAAACAGACTTAAATTCCTCCAGAAAGGCTCTTGATCCTGAATCCACTCATTTTCTTCAAACAACTTGGCCCAAAAGAGAAGGGGTATTTGGGCATGGCTGAAATCCTTGATTGAAATCTGCTACAAGTGGGCACAGATGCACGTGCATACCCACACATGTGCATCAATGCACACACATGCGCGTGCACACACACACACACACACACACACAGACAGACAAAAACAACGCTAAAACACGTAGGTACACACACGTACACCTCCCCAGCCAACGCCTGCTGTCGGTGAGTGTCTGGGCAAGGTTGTTGAGAGGGCCTCTCTGAGCTCTTATTAAAAGGTAAACTTCTCTAAGGCCAGGGAATCATGTCAATCACAGGTTGTGTTTTCGCACCGAGCCCAAAGCCTGCTCTCTCCACCCTGCCAGACGCTGTTATCACCCTCAAAGCCATATCAGAATGCTGTTTGTTCTGCGCTTTAGTTTCACCCACACAGCGGATTCAAAAAGGTACAGGTCTATTTGATAGTGTATATTTCATTGCCGGAGAGAGACTGTGTTTGTCTTGCTGTGTTTGTCAGTTCATATTTGAGCTGAGGGTTCCTATTAAAACTAAACACCATATCAGAGGAATATTGCCACCGCCAGGCTCTTTTAAATCGCATATTGAGCCCATGGAGTGTGGAAGCAATTTAGTTATAGCATAGTTTATAAGTATGTCTGATCTTGTGATGTTTCTGTTTACTCTTGACTCTTTATTTAGAGAATTACTTTAGTTATATTGTCGTTTCTAATTTCCTAAAAATATTACCTTGTTTGCTTTTTCACTGATTTAATAAATCCCTTTGAGGATACGGCTGGTTTCATTGAGCAGAATTTATCAAGTCCTCAGAGTCCTCAAGTCAGCTGAGACTTGAAAACTTCATGTGCCTATACCATTATGCTTCATGTTCAATGTATATTTGTGACCACTGAGGCAAGTTGTGTTGTACCAGTCAGAGCAGATGCAGGTACGATAGCAGCTCTACCAAAGGTGTCAGGTGGTGTGTAGTTTCTTTTGTGGGACAATCTGAATCTGCCCACTTAAAAGCTTATTGGGACTAAGCTTAGACATTCTTTGCAAAAAAAATCAATCTTATTTTGCCTTCACTTGAATTGTGTTGTAATGGCATTATCATATTGTGTTGCCTTTACAAAATGTTGCTGTCCAAACTGATTCCAAAAAAACATGAGTTTAAAACAAAAACAAAAACAAATTTGCAAGAGTTACTGATTAACACCTTTGAAAAGGTGTTTGTGATGTAATGTACTACAGCAGACCACAGTTCACTGAATTGAACACCAGTTTGATTATATTATGATTCTGTAAATTACTTTATATATAAAATGCTTTTCAGAACTATCAAATTTTTCAGATATTCTCTCAGTGTTAAGTAGTTATTCTTTTTTTTCCAAAACAGATGTGCAGTTTTTTGAAATGTAAATCCTTCAATTTTGTAAATTTCTTGAAAAAGACCAGATCTGCTATAGTGAGACGTTGCAGCTTTTAAGGATGTTTAAACCTAAATATTGATTTTCTTATCTAAAGCCCTATATATAGACATTAGGCTACAGATCATGTATGTATTCTCAAATCATTGTCCACAAATTACTTTAAATACCTTGTAGATCCTCCAGATTCTCCCACCTATAAGGAAAACAATAGCGAAGCAGTAGGGCTACTCCAGTCATTAGTAAGTTTGCTGGACAAACTGCAGGATCCAGCACTGTGGGTGGCTGGGGAAATAAAAAAGGTACTTACGCTAGTATTGACCTTGTTGCTGGACCTACTGCTGTTTGCTCTGTGGCCAACCTTCCACAACAGACACACACACACATACCCACATATACATTCTATTATTTTGCATCCATGTCAGAGAGGGATACAGTGAGTAATGATGAAAACACCATAAGGTTTTTCTAATATTGTCAGGGTGTCTTGGCAGTTTTTCTTTTTTCTTTTTTGTCTTACATAGATTGTGTAACAACGCGGGTAGATCTAAACAAAGTAATTATAATCGCATGAACAAACTCAGTTAATTTTTCATTGAAGACATTTCATTTCATACATCCCACGAATGTATTTTTAGTCGTGACAATGCTGCGGGAAAACAAACAAAATAAAAAGAACAAAAACAAAAAAAGTTGAATCTGTTCATTAGTATTCTAAACAGTAGTGTAGTCCTGTCTGTTCAAGAATCCGTATCTGTATATGAGAAAACAGTCCAAGAAGGTTTGTGATGGAACGCCGTGTAAACAACCCATTACTGCAACTCTGGCTGATTAACATATGATTGTAATTCATCATATCATGTACAGCTGGTGACATCTTGCAGTAGCATTTATTCCATGTTGATACATGCCTTTGGTTCCTTTTTGACAACTCAAAACAAACAGATTGCAAGCTGTCACTACATTTGCTCAAGATGAATGGAGAAAATGAATCGGGAAATCAGGTGTGTCAGGTGATTAGCACAATCATGCATGAGATCCTTGTGGAATCAGAGGAACTCGGTATATTTGGATAAACGCTGACAGCGAAACAGACTGTGGCAGTAGCCAGAACCATGTGAACAATCTACACTATCTGTCTGAACACACAACTGTTATACTGTGTGTTCTAGTGTACATAACCAAGCATTGCCCTGATATTATTAACATTACACAGTGATATTATTCACACACCGTGGTCGTGTACGAATAAAATGTTCACCCCATCACCAAAATTTTAAGACACTGAGATGGCCACTAGACAGCAAGTGAATCCAAGTCATTAATGTTTTCTGCTGCTGTTAAAAGTTCATTTGCATTTGTAATATTTACAAGAATAGGATTTAAACAATAGTCTGACTACTACAAGATTTAAGATCGATTATGGAGAATTTATGGAATCCAAATATCACACTTATCAGTTGTAAATAAGAAATGTACTCTGTATTTTACATCTGAAAAATAAGTATGTAGTGGATCTTTGAGGACAAACTATGTAATGAAACTCTTTTTTTTAACCTCTGGGATACTGTGATATGTACTGCGAAATTAAAGGCATATATTGATATATCTTCAAAAATCCAGCATTAGCCCAAATTCAATAATATTCAACAGTATTTGCAAGTGTAATGAAGAAGGAAATTACAAAAAGTGCTTTTTTTAATCTACAGAACTCTGTTAATTATATAATTATATACTGCATGTACTTGTAACTTATGGCTTAAAAAAAACTGAGAAAGAAAAGAACTCACTTGGTATTTAAGTGAGCTTTGCTCTACAAGAACGTTGTGGAATTGCTGCTGAAATGAAAGTTGGCAGACATGATGACTTTTTAATGAAAACTGTGGAGGTGTTTTGTACCCAGTAATTTAGACGATTAAATAATTTTTAAAGGTTTTCTCATCCAATCAGTATCTTTACATATGCTATATGATAGGTCTGGTACCAGTGTGAGTAAAATTTATGGGCCCTAGAATTGCTATTATTTAAATTGTTATCCTAAATTTAGAGCCATACAGACCTTTGGATAGTCATGTGGCAGTCTAATGGCGCTGAAATTCTCTTTTACACCTTAAAGGTGAGGAGATGAGGAGTTTTAACAAACAGAAGAGAAGAGATGGAGTTAACACTATGCTGGTACTTCAAACACCAAAGCCCGTTTGTCCTGCGCACTACTTGACTGGGGAAATGTGGGGAACTGAGTGGTATCACTGGGGACGCTGAGCTCTGTTGTGCAGTCGTCTCAGGGTAGTAATGGGACGCAGTCACCAGGGGACCCCTTGAGTGTGTGTACTGAGGGAAAACTGACAGGAGCAGAAGAGAGAGGGAGAGATTCAAACGAGTGAGCAATAGTGAGGGAAATAGAGAAGCATTTGTATGGTCTTCTCTGCCACTGAAGCTGTAAAATGGAAACCTATTTCTCCCCTGACAGCTACAGTAGATTTAACCCCCTGAGTTCAGCTGCTTATGATGTTGTGCGGTGTAGAGGTGGACCGCGGGGGTGTCCCAAAGGCTTGTTGTTTCTTGTCAGAGATTAGATTGAACCAAGCTGCTCTGGTTCAGTCTCATGCCTGAGAGAAGCCAAGACTCCCTGTCAGTGACCACAACCTCTGAGCTTTGCTCTGTAGCACTGCATCCAAATTTATTTCTTATTGTAGAATAATGTATATGTTACTGTCAAATAGGCTCAAGCTTCCTTGGTGGTTTCCATGCTGCTGAATATTTCTTAACGGTGCCACCAATGTACACTGATGCATTACTGTCCACTGGATACATGTTTCTTAGTTTTCTGAGTTTATGATGTCAGTGTTGATTTCACACTTTTTCTTATTTCATGCATGTGTTATACATTTCTAAATAGTCTGCTGGGAAATTTTAAACCAATATTCCAACAATCACTGAAAAGATGTACAGTATGTTGTTGGCAAGGGACTAAATGTAAGTCTGACTTTTTTCTTCACCAAACATAATTAGAGAAAGTGAGATGACAAACATTAAAAGTTAAAATGGTTCTAAGTTTGTTTTGCTTCATTTATTACAGATTGTATCAGGAAGTAAGTGTGGGAGTCGTATACACGTTATTTGTAATGTCTCCATGCAAGCAACTTTTTTTTTTTTTTTTTTGTATTTTATGTGGTGTGAACTTCTCACACTCTGAATAGATGAACAAAGCACTTGGTCATCATGTCAATTCCAGCCATGTGACAGGAACACAGTGATTTGACAAAGTAAATGATTTTCCTTCATCAGATGGGGGAAATGTTTTAAGCACTATTAGGGGTGTTAGAGAGAACAAACAAATATTCTTATTCTGTAGTATGTGACCTCTGGATTGTTTATAACTGGTCAAATTTAGAATTATCTTCCCCCATAATCCTCATGATAGATTCAATATCAATTCATTTTTAGTTTTCCTATGTAGTACCACTCTTGAAGGTTTTAGGGAATTGTATTTCACGATTGCCTTTAGTCTATACTTGAGTAAATTGCACTGTAATTGTCTGGTAATAAAGATTTTTAGATATCACCCCCTTTGCTGTAATAATCAGTTTGATGCATGCTTGTCTGCTCTGCGAGGGAAGAGGTTAGCTGTCCCCCTTAGTTTCAGACAGAAGGTTTAAGAAGGGATCCACTGAAGGCATCTGTCAGAGAGGTAAAGAGCACTGACAGCCATACGTCATCTCTGCCTGGTGCAGGCCCCTGTATTTAAAAGAGTACTGCAGTCAAAAGCCCATAAAAGTGAGTGACTCCTCAGGAGCATCTGCCACTGCATGCAGGGAGGAGATTCAATGTGAAAAAGGGGAGATAATGTGCTCACTCACTAATGGGCACCCGACTAGACACAGGCTCATTTTTCACATCATGTCATCTGTAAGGTTTGAATAAAAGTAATGGCCACAATGAGCCTGGATCTCTCCCAGCCATTATGGCTTTTGCTTCCTCACTTTTATTTGTGTTGACTTGTACAGTCAGAGGAGATGACAGTCTCTGGGCCTGTGGATCAGTCAGAGTGATGATCTGCACTCCTCTGCTGCTGACAGGTCCCTTCTCTCTGGCAGGCATGTGAGGCCAGAATGCCGCACTACGTCATATCAAATGCTGTAATCTGACAGAATAAAGGGATTTGCACACTGGGGACATCACAAACTCTGTCTTTTGTAATTTTCTGACAGAGACAGAGGGGGGGAAACGAAGGGGTTTCTACAGTTTCATGTAGTAAGAATTAGTGTCAGTCAAAGTTAAGTGGCTATTTTAAGATAAATAGGGGAGGATTTCCGTGGCATGTTTTGGGGCATTGGGCTTTAAAAGACTATGCTAATGTGAGTAGATACTGATTGGTCGTTGGATGTGTTCATTTCCTGAACACTCAGAGTTGCAGGACACAGCTTGTCTAAATATCCATTCTGAAAAGGTTAGTACGTAATTAACGCTTAAATTCACTGCCACTGTCAGCAATATTCGGTTCAGAGTAACAATAGATGCTCAGATATTCATCTTTAGGATACACTGTGCACACTAATGCATACTACTACTACTACTACTACTACTAATAATAATAATAATAATAATTTCTTTCTGTTGTATAAATGGTTCAGGCCTCTTGCATAACACAATCACTTTGTTTAGAAAAGATGGGGGAAAGCCTTAATATTATATAACACATTTTATGCTTCATCAATTACTTTTCAAATAAAGAACTGTTTTGTGTCAGGCCCTATAGAAAAAAAGGGAAGACGGATGAGAAAACAAGTGATTTCCTTATTAGGTTCAGGAGTCAAAGGCCTTCTTCCAGAGCTGTGGGCTTCAAGAGCCCAGAAGATTAAGACATATATTGGATTCATGATGGGGGCCACAAAGTTCATTTTCAAAATAAAACAGAATATTATTCACAGTCCTTTTAAAATTCAGATTGCCAGCTGACCTGTGACTTGGAAGTAGTGTATTACATTTTCAATGAGCTGGCGCTATGTCACTAGAAGGCAAAAATCCCATTTCTTGCTCCTTTGCCAGGGGAATTATGGGATTAGACCAACCATAGTTTAAGGAACTATGAGAGAAACACAGATATTGTAAAGTAAAATTCTGACATCTCAGATTTGCTTTCTTTTCCTCTCGTGTGTCCTTTTTTACTGGAGGGCGTTAATTTTTTAAAGCAGTGTAACTGAGGCAGATATCTAATTGTGAGTCGTACTGAGACAACACTGTAGTAAGGAGAAACGAAAACAGTCCTGCTTTGTAAGACAGTGAAATCTCCCACTGGTGATATTATAAGAGACACTTGCACACAGCACCGGCTGATTTTCATATATATTAAAATCACTACCTACTGTGGCATATGAAATTGTGCAAACCGCTAAGGCCTAAGCTTACCATTCAAACTTCCGCTTCTCTTTGATTCAGATTTTCCTCTCAATTCTCTGACCCTAAAAAAAGGTGGCCAGTAATCTCATTCACACACTGTTTCCACCACAGACCCCCAGTACCCTACATAAGACCAGAGAAGTAATATTGACATTGTTCAGCTGCATAAAAAGTTGCATGTCATACACAAACATTATGAAAAGTTAACGCTTCTCCCCCAAGCTATACACACTCATGGCTCCTAGTATAATAGAAATCTTCTTTTAAACCCTCCTCCAGGACAGTGGAAATCTGTGTGTATATATACAGTACTGTCAGAGAGATATCAATGTAATATTCAGTAAAAATTCTAATTTTACAATAACAGTACTGAGAGCTGTGAGATATTGAGGATATATGGTGAGCATAATCAGTCAACAGACCTGGTGAAGGGCTGCAGCGCATATGGTAAGAAAGCCACAACTTCAGGATGGTGAGCTCGTTCCTATAGTACCCCCCCCCCCCCCCCCCCCCCATCCAACCCCCATCTCCCTGCACCAATGCCTGCCTCATCACTCCACACAAAATACCCCACCCTTAATTGGTCTGTGCTCCTCCAACATGTTTGTAATGAAAAAAGCAGCACATAATTCTTACTTTGTTGGCTGGCAGAGCCCAATTTACAAAAGTGGAGGTTGGTGATAAGCAGAGACAGTACGGCTGTGGAGTGCTCAGAACAATGAATCACCCCGCTGCCAGGGTTGAGCAGAATATAATTGAGTCCAACATCTCTGAGCACTTTCACCATAATTAATGATAATCTGTAACAGAGGAATCTGAGATTCCAGTTCACAGAACTGTTTAATTAGGCCCAGTAATGAAAGCACAGGCACTACAAGAATATGGCCGGCCTCATGATTAATGATTTGTGCTACTGAACACAAAAGTGCTGCACCGTTAACTCCAACGGATGCTGCTGTGTTTCCCTGGCATTTACAGAACACCAAAATACATATGGAGCTGTTTGCATCCCCTATATAAAACAAGATAAATACTATGTTGTTTTTCTACATGCATATGCTCCTGTTTTTATTACTCAGTGATCTGGTTTAGCCAAAACATTTTTCAACTCTAGTGGAATTACTAAATTTCAAATGCACTGATAGATATCATGTTTACATGATGATGAAGACAGTTTTTCCTTGTGTATTAATGTATTGCACTGATCAGTGTTTCCAGTTTGGCTTAGTACAAGGTAAATGGCCATCTGTGCCTCCTTTAACTGAGATATAAATAGATCTGCTGTCCTATGAGAGGGTGTAGATTTGTTAATAAGATACATGGAAGTTTAATAGTAGGTGTATTTATTAAGTTATGACAAGAGAAAATATTTACATGTGATAAAAGACTGCATCAAATAAAATATAACCCTCTAAGTATGTTTAAAAGGTGGCAGTAATGGTGGTGTGGGAAGTGCCTTTTTTTTTTTACTGAACATAGTGATTGTGTATTTTATCAGCTACACAGCCAGTAAGATTACTACTTATTTATACAATTGTGAGAAACCTCTGTGCAAAAAGATTGGCATGTGACAGAAAAATAATGTGCGGCACCATTCACTCAAGTAATAAAACAGGACATAAGAATTTAGGTCTTTTACTTAAAAGTATGGATTACATTATTGAATGAAATGCTCCAGCTCCTGTTTGTGCCTCGCAGGCATCTTTGTGGTTATTTCCTGGTAGTATGGCCAGAGTTCTGTGACTTCATAACACAGCAGCAGGCAGGGATCTGCAGTGGCTATGTGCTAGACTGGCTCCACCTTTTAAATGGATCTCATGAAATGCACAGTAATACAGTCATACCATTACAGAAACAAAATAAGATTTTTGTTTGGCATGAATTGGATTTCTACCCAGAAAAAAAAAAAAGCTATTAGTCACTCCCTGTCAGTTTGTTGACTGCTCTGAGTTTGATGTTCTGGTGTGCTAGACCTCTGAAGTTAAATTTCACACTTAGTTGCATATTTTAAACGTAATGCTTCTTTTGGTGAATCAAGAGTCATGCTAAGAGACATAATAGAAAGATCAGAGCGTTATGAAATAATAGGAACAATATGCTGTGCAGGAACCTACTATTCATTTTATTCATCATACCTTTCAGTAAAATGATGTCTCCATCAAGCAGACACATGCCTTTGGAAATGACAGTGTGAAAGGCAATAAGCGCAGAAAACCAGGCACAGAAGCTCAAGCCTCATAAATCTATGACAAAACTTTCCAAAAATGAGAAAGGAGGACATAAAGAAAGAGAGAAAAATAGATGTATTCCTGTGAAAGAAATGACTGTATCCGCCCACCCCCTTGCCCTCCCATTCCCCATGTCTAAATCTTGTTTAGTTCTTTAATTCTACAGTTTCTGACCTGGATCTGGCCATCGCTGCACATGAAAGAAATTACAAAAGCCTCTCAGTCACAGCAGCCCAGCTTCCTCCTGCACCACAGCATTTGTCATTGCCAAAACAGCAGAGTTTAATTAAGTGTTGTGAGCAGCCTAGTGAGAAACACACTTTAAATTAAACCTCTGAACATGCTGCTATTGGTTCTTTACCTTCTCAACAATCAGCGGGGTATACGGCATAAATTTCTATCTCTCAAGGGGGAAGGCAGCTGCTGCACCTCTAGCAATTCATAAACGGCTTGCCTCCCCAAGAGCAATCTCTATTACAGCACATTTCATTATAGCCCAGTTTGGAAACAGCAAGCAGATGAATGTGATAATTAATGTCCCTTCCCAACTAAACATTTTATTTACTCTTGATGAATTAACGGTCTTTATCAGGGTTAAAAAAAAAAAAAAAAGGAAAAAGAAGCATGTACTGTATGTTGGTGCATTTGTGTAGGTGAAAAGAATTACATGGCAAATTATCTTCTGAGGCATCAAGCAATTCTTGGTGCAAGCGAAGGAATTAATTCAGTCCCTCCTAATAATAATGGATTGTTTCAAGTTGGTAAGCATTTTGATTCAGTAATGCATTTGTAAGTATGTCTTTTATGATATCATAAGATACATCAGTGGAGTCAATGGGAACAGCTTTGGAAGGAGATACAAGACGCCACTGGCTGTTACATCTGTAGCAAAGACAGTCCTTGTGTTAAATGGCATTGAATTAGCCCTGGAGATTTTAAGATGATTATTATGATTTTAAGTCCACATCAACAAAAAGGAACATTTAGACGCAGTAATGGCTAAAATTAAAGTTAATGAGCACATGAAACTTATTATAATAATATCCAAATAAGAGACGGTTGCATTATTGATCATATTTCATGTTGGTGTGTCTCGGTGTCATGTACAGGTGACAAGTACAAAATGTTATGCCACAAAAGCCATGTACTAACCACAAGGACATTTAAAAGATAAGTCTTGTGATATTCAATATTTTTGTTATTGTCATCAAATCCTATTAAGACCAAAACCAACAATGTATTGATCCTCCTCACAACAAGTATTGCCTGTTTCGACAAAGCCTGATATAGCTTACTCCTCTGCCTCCGAGAATTTCATTGTTGTCCAGAAACTATTAAAAACACATTTTATAACAGTGTACTGGGTGACATGTTCTTTCATTATTATAAACAAGGCCAGTTTATTTTGAGTTGATCTGACGTACACATACATCCTGTTGCTGTAAAATGTCATTAGCAGACCATATCTGTGATTAAAATTAATGCCCAACAGCATACAGCTGTTTTAGGAAATGATATAGCTGTTTTCACGAATGATGGCTCAGATTTATGATTTTTAAAGACTCATGTCTTCCATAGGAAAGGATGCGTCTTAGTGCCCCGGACAGTGTAGGGAAGTCTGAAAATGCTGAGACAGATTAATGTGCTTTTGGTTTTGGTCTTTTCACGAGATTTATTGACAGTAACAAAGTTGTAGAACACAGCCAGCCTTATACTTAAAATTAAAGTTATTGATCCATTGCTGTCTGTATTTTTTTTTTTTTTGCATGACAACAATGGAGTTGCAGGATATTGCTTTTGAGTAATTATGAATACTTCTGTGCAACTTCATGTACTGTTCCTCTGCTCAGGTCTGGTGTAGTGCAGCTTCTTAAGGTACAGCAGTGGCGTGCCGTCAGAGCAAGCAAGGAAAGCAGTACTTGACCAGTTATAGCTAAAAACAGACATCAATTAGGACAAAACCGAAGTGGAAGCAGTATCTCTCATAAGCGTTCTGTTCAAAGGATCTGATATTTCCTGTTTGCATTCATCTTGTATTTTACTGCCCTCTTGTAGTTGTCTGCAGTAGGCCATTGTCTCTGGAAGCTCGTTCCTCTGACCAAGGCTGGAGCTTGTCAAGCAGAAGGGGGGAGCAGCATTTTTTGGATGTTTGCACATGCACATTGTGGATAATCCTGGGATCTTTAGTGGCTGACTAGCTATAGCTAGCTACAGACAAGTGTGCTTGTCAAGCTGCCCCTTGCTCTGCTTCCACCATTGTGAGATCAGTTATGATTTTCGGGCATTTTTATACACACAGAAGTCTGTGGAAACTGTACTTGCGCATTAGAAAATTGCTTCAACAGTATTTCCTTCCTAAGCTTTAAAGCGTAGTAGAAGCAAGTAAATAAACAAATTACACTGTGATTTATCATCTCAAATCAGAATCAGCTGTTTTACTAGTCACCTTGGTCAACTTGTGTGATGATGACGAGATAGGGTGTTTTGTGGAGCAGCTCCTTACTCCTGTCAGCAGGCTTGGTCTACTTTTTCCGCTGTCCTGGTCGCACTGTCCACCTGGTATGTTGGGACATTTTTTAATGTCACCACATTGATGCTTTATATTTATTCAATTTACATATTTACAGTTAACCATGTAACTTAATACTCAAGTCTGTTAATTCTCTCTGCAAGCACTGCTGTAGGTTTGAGAAATTTGAGACAGCATGTTGAGACAGGATTGTTCATGGTTACTGGAATGTGCTATTGTCAGTATTTTGAAGATTACCTCAGAAGTATTTTTTTACTAGATATTTTTCCTCTATACTGCACATTTGATAGGTTTACTGTTAGTTGAATGGAATAATCCTAATACCTCGTCATCCTGGAGGGACTACAGAAAAGTGAAGATACCCAGACAGAGTGCAGCAGGATGCAGGAGAGAGACTTTCAGCACAGGAAAGACAGGCAGCTCAAAATCAGACAGGACAGGCCCTGAATTTAAGAGAGATTTGCAACTGCTACTCTCTTAAAAAGGTATGTTTTAGTCTTTATTGGAGCAAGATACCTAAGCAGGCAGAGTGCTTAAAAAACAGTCAAGTCTTGTGCCCATATAACATCTAACAAGCCAGGCCATGGCACAAACACAGAAACCAATCAAACTCAGCCCACGTGAACCTTAAACAAAGGTGGAGGTACATTTTCTATCCATGTTGGATGACATTTCCTTGCCCCCCCCCCGCCGGTTGCTGCTGCTCCTACGTTTGAGTGATCAGACAGCCATTACAAGGTCCAGGTTTATTAGCGAGACCATATAGGCCCAAAGCTCGCTGTGGTAGAGGTGTAATTCTCTACAAAGTGTGTCACGTTAACTCTGTTGACTGATCCACACAACAGCTGGTTGAGAGGACCTCTCACACCTCTGTGCAGCAGCCCTGTAAGGGAGCAGCGATGTCTGTAGCTCTCTGCAGTGAAACCAGAAAGAAGCCTTGACATGCTTTTCATAGCTGGCTTGTTCATACTGGAGCAGGCAGTCACTTATACAGGGCAATTTCCAAGTGCTAAATTGGATGAAGCGTCTCGTCTGAAGTGTCTCCACTTCACCTACAGTGTGTTTAATATATACTGTATGTAGAAAAGAAAAAAAAAATCAGTTGAACGTGTAATATACAGGAAATATAGTTAGACGTACATTTTCTTGGAGATGAGCTTTGATCTGTGTTTACAATTCAAATACAAAAATTATTTGAACTAAGTCCTGTCATTCTTAAGGTATTTGCAATTGATGTGACTTATTTGCTGAGGCTTTTCCATCATTGTTCATACCACTACCATGTTTCAACAGCTCATTGTAACTTACTTGATAGGAACAGTATAATCAGTCCTATATAATAAAGGAAGCCTGGCTTACATTGAATCCTGGTGGTAGATAACTTACCCTTGTTTCACAGTAACAACGTCATGCAAAATGTATTGGGACCTATTAAGGTCAGAGTTGGATCTCTTTCATCGCTGATCATTTAAGGATGCTCCTCTGCTCTTCCTCGTTGCATTGCCAAATGATATATGATCACTTCTACACCGCTAGTTAATGTACACTATTAGCTCTGTATTTAAACATGATAATGTAATTGATTCACAAATTGATTTATTGATGTTAATTCAAGTGTTTCATGTATTAATCACAGTAAAGAAATTAATTTAGTATATTTTACGAGCTGTTGTGCGATCAACTAATGGTATGAATTAATCAACTTTAATAAGAATTCAAACACTATTGTTCGGCTAATTTGTCACTTTGTGAGAGGGAGAATGAACAAGGGCCTCTTGATTTACAACGCATAACTCTACTGGACCATTTTAAGGAATTACACTGCTTATTTTCAGGATCTTGTACAGTACATTGAGTTATCAGTTTATCAGTTATACCTGTACAATCTGTCTCACTCCAAAGGAGCAGCCCTGCAGTTAATTCAACAATTCAACTTTTTATTTTGTCCTAACTGGGTTATTTTCAGGTCATTTGTCAAGATGTGGATTCCTGTCCTATCATACAACTTAATGCAAAAACATATTTTTTCACAAGGATTTTGTTTTAAAATTACAGCTTCTACTCACATGTTGAACTCAAAGACCCCAGCTCTGGTCTGCACCTTTTGTGTCTTGTTTGTATATAGTATCCTTTGAACTAGTAGTAGTAGTAGTGGTGCAATAAAACTGTTTTCACTCTCTGCTTTGAGTAAACACAGCAATTGTTTTGCACTCCAGAGAGCCATTTAAGTAGTTCATTAGTGGCTATGTCATGTCTTTAAAGTATTGATCTCTCCAGTCAATGGAAAAATAACAACCCGGTTATAAGCTACTTGTCCATAGCGGTGGGCAACATAAATTATTTAAAAAGGGCAGATTCACTGCGGCCATGGAGCCATCAATCATAAGATATGGCAATGACAAAAAAGCTGTGCTTCACAGGTCCCTCCTATCCCCCCCCCCCCCCCCCCCCCAGAACAATTCTATCAGCCAGGTGACTGTGAGGAGGCAGGATGACCTGATGTCACTCACATTGTTGCCTCTGCCTTTGAAGGGCCCAGCTCTCCTCTCAGCCCTGGAATGGGATGGCTAAATAGATTCTCTGTGTTTACTGCTGGCCTCCCTCCCAGTGCACACTTCAATTTGTCTAATAATAAAAGGTGGACAGAAGAGTTGGAGTTTCCCAAACAATGGATGAATTTTTTATCAAATGGTTGAATTGAGTTGCAAGTGGCACAATATTTATTCATAGGTGTTTATTCAGAGATATTCCATTGAAAAGTGAATGATACAAGTATAGAGGTTTATATGATCTAGATTTTCCTTATCCTGTGGTAGCTAAGGGTAAACAGGATTAATGGATTATGATTTACATGTCAGATTTTCCAACCTGATTTTCACTGTTTGCACAATATATGCTGGAAATATGTGGATCTTTACACTTTGAGCAATAAAAGATAGAAGTAGTACATCATTCTGTTATATTCTGTGGAAGGACACAATGTTAAGGCCAAAAAAGGTGCAATACACACTCACAGGTGACAGCTCTATATCAATACAATGTTATTTGTGATAATCCAGCCCTTGCTTAGCTTGGCCTGTTTTGTATTTTCTTGTATTTGCCAGCTTGAAATTTGACATTCCAAGCTGGAATGTTTAAAATAGTACTAGCCTGTTTTATTTTAACATTGCATGTATGCTGCTGTACATATATGCACTTTTCTTGTATTTGCATATTATAGTAGCAGACATCACATCTCAGTTGTTGTGAGGTTGTGCTAAAATGTTATGAAACAGAATTTTTTCATGTGCCAAAGTAGCATTGAAATGACCGTACATCAAGTATAGATTTAAAATAGTAACTTGACTTGATGTGACTGTATGTTTCAGTTTTCACAAATAAATATATCTGGCCAAACAACCACCTAAATGTAGCAAGTTTTCTGTATAGTATACAGCAGACTTTGGCTTTAAAGTATTAATAACCAGAACAACCTTTAATTGTAAGCCCTGTAATCCGATTGGATGTCCTCTACAGAATAATTTAAGGTGTTGTAAATCATGGTCATAATGTGTGTCCTTTGTCTAGTATAAATCACCCCCCAAAAAATGAACCCACCACTGCATGAAGATGTACCTTAATAGCAACTCATCAGAAACACATAAGAGCATCATAAATAAAGCCATGAAAAGGCGGGCCAAGCAAATAAAAAACACAGGGAGATACTTAAGTGTGGCAGACATGTCTTTGAGTTTGAGTTTCAAAACACGACTTTGATTAATAATTGATTATATAAACCCATGCTACATGAAAGGCAGGAAGAGGTGCCATTCTTGTGAACAGCCAGCCAGTCAAACGGCACT
This sequence comes from Toxotes jaculatrix, assembly GCF_017976425.1. Classification (NCBI taxonomy): domain Eukaryota; kingdom Metazoa; phylum Chordata; class Actinopteri; family Toxotidae; genus Toxotes; species Toxotes jaculatrix. The sequence continues at coordinate 13,713,926 of NC_054408.1, read as the reverse complement.
TTGTTGTTTTCAAATGCTCCCCTGCATATCAGTAGCGTGGTCAGTCTTCTAACCAACCCAGAGCTGTGCAACAAAGACAGCCTGACAAAGTGCCAGTGCTGCCCTGATGAAACGAGACATGCAGGGATATGAATGACTACATCTAAGGGGTAATTGCTGCAGAGCAGGAGCCTCCTACCTCGTTTCATTTAGTCTATTAGCAATTTATGGCTGGTCTCACTCAGCTCTACGCAGGAGGGGTTTGATCTAAATTCTCATGAGCTTTTAGGTGAGACTGGGACCCAGTAGAGAGCCTTAGGGGGAAGAAAAGGGTTTCACTTACCACTGTTTTAATTCTCTTTGGCTTATCATTAATTTGTTGTCACAGAAGAAAGGTGAGCATTACATAAATCTAATTAAAGTTAATGGGATTATGATGCCATTCTCTGACTGTCTGAAGTCCTGATTTGTAGTTGTTTAGGCAACTAAAGGAATGTCCTTCTTAGTCTTCACTGTTTTGCCTCTATGCTTAAAATATCAAATTTATAACTGGCTGAATGACAAGATTTGTATATATAGATCATCCACTTGAGTCCTAAGACTTAATACTGTAATGAATAAAGCTAGTAAAGTCAATGTCAGATCAATAGCAAGTTGCTAAAATTTGGCCATCTGTGTCATAGTGCTGCTCTGCCTGGTGGTGGACGTTCGTTGTAGGGCTTCAGGCCGAAGGCTATCAGAGTCCCTGCTGTCTAATGCCTGGTGTCAGCCCCCCACTGATGAGGTTGCAGATCTGGATGTATTGGGGTGGGGGTTCTGACTGGTCCAACAACAACAACAGGCAGGCAGAGTGGGCAGGCTAACTCTGTGTGATGGCTTCATGCTGTTCTGGCCCGGTGGCCAGCACACCAAGACACTGTGTTCGTGTTAACTGAGACTTGGATATGTTTTGGAGTCAGCAGTGTTTAGAATTAGAAGTTGTTTGGGTTACGGCAGAGTAGACTAAAGGTATCCTTGCAGTAACACAGTGACCAAAGGTTTAACACTGACTTTACAGGGTTGAATGCTCTGAAAAAAACATCTTGAAAATCTTTCATCAGCTTTCCATATAACTAAATACTTTGCACCACAAATTTGATGAGCATTTGTCATATTGAACTACTTCAGTTTCATTATCCAGCTTCTATTTTTATCAACCACTAATAACTAATAAATTAGCTAAAACCTGAAAATGATGTGTAAGCCAAAAATGAATGAAAAAAGCCATGTAACATGATACGAGAACATTGTTACGTGTTTATGCAACGATATGAAAACAGAGAATGCGAAATAGCCCGAGCTGTACTCTTCATCCTTGCCACTCCCCTCCTACTGTGCAGGTCCATGTGGCTCCGCTGAATGACAGGTCTAGTGTTTGCTCTGAAACTCTCTGTGGCACCTCCCTCCACAGGGGACTCTGAACCACCAGCCCACAGGAGTGACTCCCACTGGGAGGGCCAGGGCCTTGCGCTTCCTCCCCTGGATGACCTCTGACACACCCAGTTTGTGCTTGGTGGCCTTGAAGAGACAGTGGTGGGGATTTCTCCCCAGCCAAGCAGCGGGTTGTAATTGATGTGGCAGAGACGTCAGCACTAATCTTCTGCTCTCTGACGGCCTCTCTGTAAGCCCCTCATCCACTCGACTCTGAGACCTGCCATACCAACCTCTGCAAACTGCTACCTAGTCAATTAGATCTACTCTGTCTCTTCCCTGTTTTGTGTAAATATATCTCCGGTAGACACCCAACATGTTCAGTTATCTACTCCAGCACATTCAGGGTGATTTCTTAATGCCGCCGCATGCCACTATCAGCAAATGGAAAGCTAGGCTGATATCTCTTCCTGCAGTAGGCCGACTGATTATATATGGAATTGGGGGACACTGTTGATTTTCATATTTGTATGGAGGATTCCTATCTTCCTCTACATACCTTGGGTCCCACAGTGCATATGGATATTGTAATCGCACAGCTGTATATTATGTGCTGCACCTGGGGATACCATTACTAATTTCTTTAAAGTGGTGTGAATAGAGTCCAACATGAAGCATATCACAAGCGCTGCTCTGTTACGTGTTCACTCATCCCTCAACAATGTCAGCAACTTTGCTTTAGAGGACAAACCATGTCACGGGAAGAGGTGCTACTTGTTACTGTCAGGGATACATAGAGGACATCATAGCTCTTTTTAAATGGAAGTAAGAGAGAAATAGCTGTGCTGTGTGTCGAGTATTCAAAGTTCGTTGAGCAGAACTGTTGCATTATAAACATAGTACCTTTATAAAACAACAGTTCATTATATGATTGTTTTGTCCCTGTATCTCTCGGTTACATAGAAAAAATAGCACCTGTTAAGAAGAGAAGGTGAGGGCTCAGATCTAATTTTAACAATACCGAAAACAGATTTTGATCGCAGCTTTGCACACTTTAAAGAACAATGGTTTTATTGTTAGTCACGAAGTCAGTCTCAAGTGGACATCTATCCAAGTAAAAAGCAATTTGTTGCAGGTTTGTTTTAAGGTTAACATCGATATGTTTTTGAGTTTGTCCAGTAGGGTTTTAAAAGGTATTTTAGGACCAGTGGTGGCACGGCTTATTACACAGATACAGTGAAAAGCACGTTGTGATTTTATGGAGGGTTATTACGAAATTATTTCTTTGCTGAGACCAGTTTCCATGTGATCGGTGAAGTGCGCCTGGACAGGAAATATTGGATCAGTATTGGCCAGTACCCATAGTTTAGGTATAATCATCTGTATTGAGAAAGGAAAAGTGTTGTCAGGTGACATTTGGAGTTGGTATATTGATTATGTGTCTTTGCATAGAACATTATAGAATATTACAGTTGTTGAAGACATTACATAGAGGTATAAATTTGATTTAAATGTAAGGCTTATCAAGGCAAATCAATAATGATTCTCATGAAAAAGTTGAGATTGCTTCCCGTTTACATGCTCCGCTCCAGGTAGTCAGAAAAAAAAAAAAAAAGGTTTCTGACGTAAGCAATACATCAACTTCAGCTCTTAATAACAGACTTTTGAAAAACACAGACTACCATGAAAGCACATTTATTGCTGTGATATTTATAGAATCAACAGCTTTATCAAAGTCCTCTTCTCACTTGAACCCCCGGAAAATAGTAAATGCCATTTATTTGTTTATTTATTTTTTGATTGTTGGGGACTTATATCAATTTGAAGTGCATCATCAAAATATGAAATATGATCAACAACATAAAGATCAGTCAATACGACCTACATTCTCAAATGAAATAACTTTTTTTTTTAAATTCTATTTTTATATTGAGGTTGTTATGTACATGTGACATTCTTGTTCTGATTTAGATATAAGTCAACAGATGCAAAGAACAAATATCAGAAAAAGATAATCAGGAGTAATTATGACTTCCACACCTCACTATTATAACTCAGAATCTCATGATTCTTATGAAACATTATCTTGTAAGTACTGAAATAAGATCCTGCGATTGTCAACATTAACACACAGATAAGTCACACGATTATGTGGCTAATTGGTTCTGCAAGTATAATATGTTACAACTATTCTTTGTTACTATAACTTTGATATTTTATTATTTTTATAGATCTATACAACATGTTATGAAGTTGTGCTGAAATAAGGTAGCTTTAATATATAATATAGGGTTTCCCTTATATTGTGTGTTTCACCAGGTCTGAAGTTATGACATTTTCACACCACACCACTGCAACAAACATTTCACGTCCCATTACAGGAGGTGCAATTTCAGGATGAAAATACCCATTTCTTTTATTTAGTGCTACCTAATTTGACCTTCCAGTTATGATTCTACTTTAACACTGTGGATATGGAACCTGTACTATACGGTATGTTACTAGACAAGTGGAAGACATGCTCTCTGAGCATGGATTGCTGAGAATGCTCCAACCTCAAGGGATTCATTATTTATATAATTACTATGACTCAATATTTCTACATAACAGTTGTGATTATTTTGCAAGAAGAAGGTCAAGATGGTGAGAAAAAGATGGAAATGCAATAATTCACCAAACAGGGTTCTGATCAGGATGCATGTAAATGTGTCAAAGAGAGGCCCATAGAAAGCACACACAAGGTTAATCTGCTATGACTGTTGAAATTTCCATGATATGCCAGTTGAATAAAGAATTATGACGGAATGAACCATGCTGTTTATCCAAACTCTTCTTTTCCCAGAAAAACAGCATGAATTATAGACCTTTTGTCAATGTACAAATGCATGAAGGCAAGCAAGAGTTCAAGGTTTATTCTTGAAATAATGCATTATTGAGGTGAGGTGTAGAATGAATATATCAGAGTAATGTTTGCTCTCCCCCTCTTTACGAAAGGAGAACCAGATAATAAACAATTTATACTTTGAAAGCTGCATTTTATCTTTTAGAAGCTTTTAGAAACACCACTCATTGGGACAAAGTCACATTTTTTTGTGAAATTTTCAGACTGAGTGGCAAGTGTTGCTTTATATAGTGAATAAAAATCAGCTGCATATAGAGAATTGAAATGTTCATCACAGTCTCATCCATGAGCAAACCCACTGGCAAACATTGACAACCTCTCCCCGTGGCTTCACTCATATTAGACAAACTCTGTCAGAGAAGGCTGCTGCTTCACGTAAGTCCTGTTGATTAAACTGAGTCATATTATGTGAAGTGGTATTATGCATAAACACAGATATGAATGATAAACAGAGGATATGAATCTTTTCGTCGTAAAGGTGTCTGCCAGTTCAACCCATAGGCACTTTCCCTACACAAATTCACATCTCTTGTTTACTGTGTTTGCATATTTTATGCTCTGGGTTGAAGGCAGTGCTCTCAACAATTCAATGTAAATGTAAGAAACAAAAAACTAATAATCTCACTTAAGTATTTTGCAGCAAAAGATAGTGTTCATGGTATTTATCCTTGCTTCCATTTATGTTATTTACAAACTTCACATTGAGAATAAATTGTTTATCTGAGTATCTGTTTATCTCTGAAGATCAACCCAAAGTCACAAACAGTGCCTTCTAAAGACATGCATAAATTAAATAGACAATGATTGCAATTATTCTGTGACTGATTCATGGTTTGTTAGTTAAAGATATTTCTCACAAATTCTGACAAACTTTAGAAGTGGCTCATTTGTAAGCCTCCAACTGCGGGGAAATGCAAGACGTTTCACACAGAGACATGCACTCGGTTACCTTGTTTCAGTGTTGTCCGTGTCAGTGTTTATCAAAATGTCCAAGTATGAGTCGCGAACATCATCAAATGTCTGAAAATATAATAGGTGCAAAATGTCAGGGGAAATAGCCCGGTGTTAGAGGAAGCGATGCCATTTCCATAAATGTTTAATTGATTGTAATCCTTTGTTGAGGAGACATTTGCACAATGCATGGGGTTCACACAGAGCAGGATATTGAAATATTGAAGTAAAATAATAATTTTGATCCATCTGTAGCTTAATTGTCAGAAAACGCCTGATAATGGCCTTTTTTATGTAGCGTGATTATCTGCAATACATTTAAAATGGCAAGGAAAAATGAAAGTTGTAACTGGAAGTTGTCAGTGACCAGAGTCAGCTACTGTATAGGAAATCATACTTTCTCAGATGTGATTAAGCAGCTGAGAAGAAGCTTGAATTGTGAACAACAGAATACCTGCCATGGCCACTCTGATAGCCTTAATTGTTTTCATATGGCCGTTCATTAGTACACATGTGGTTGATTAAGTCATATGTCAGCAGTGAGCAGCCGGGTGAATTGCTCCTGAGCTGTCTGGCCAGGGGGGGCGGGGGACGTGGTGATGGTAGTCATTCTCCTCCCCAGCCGGCCAGCCAGCCACTTCCACACAGAGCCACAAACCACCTCCCAGTCAGGTTTGCGGGCAACCATCTTTGCTTGAGCTGCTCCGCTCGCTGCAGCCATGACGAGATTCACAATTCTCTCCCTTTATTTACACACCATCGCCCCGGCTCCACGTCACGTCAGAGTGGTGTAGTCGCACGGTCGCGGCTGACCCCAGGGTAGAGGCTGTCTCCACTGATCCAAGCTTAGCCTGCTGGGGGACCAGGTCCTGGTCATGTAATACGCAGTGTAACAGCAGTAGCTTTTCATGCCACCATACAAATGTCTTCCAAGAAATTAATAAATCTGTAGGACATCCTTGTCCTACATATCCATTAATATCTGGCCTTTTATCATCTTATCCTTTATTACAATAGCATCAGGATCATCAGTAAGTGAACAGAAATATACCGCACCTTTATATAGTGATTGCATGGATCTCGGCTACTTTTGTCACAGCAGACAGTCACATAAGATGCTCTACCCACAAGCAAATGTAACACCAAACCAAAAAGCTGCTGGAGGTGACATGTAAATACCTAACCATAGTTAAAGTAATAGGCTATAAAGTGATCTTTAAGTGGAGTTTTAAGCACCCCCATAATGGCTTTGGCTGCCTTTTAGCAGACCATGTGACTCCCACAGAGTAGTGATTATGAGTCACGGATGAAGAGGTCTTGTGTGTAGGTCAGCCTGTAAGCATCACTTTCACCTGCCAATCTTTACTTTCCTCGATACTCAGAGAGCCTTTTTCTTTATACTGTTAACGGTCTTACAGCAGGTGGTATCTGGTAAATTATGTCTACAAAACACTTTGACAAAAACTTGGGTTTAGCCTCGTGGAATTCCTACTGTGGAAAAAAGCCTCCAAAACTGAGAGACAGAAGGAATTAAAAGAAAAAAAAAACATAAATTAAACATCCATCTTATTTGTGATATTGTAGCGCAGTAAGAGAAATGTGCTGTACATATACATATACATATACATATACATATACATATAGATAGATATAGATATAGATATAGATATATTAGACAGTCATAAGAATTTTCCAACAGTGTTTGAGGAGGAAAATTCCTGGCTCTGCTCTAGTTTTTTCTTCTTACATTACACAAGGACACTGATGCGTGGTGCTTTTTGAATTTTGTATTATGTTAGAGGTCAGGGGGGCTGAGTTTCAGGAAGTGTTCTTAATTTCACAGGGTTAAGGAACAGCAGATTCACAGGGAATACAGATCACTTAGCACAAGCCTGCGACCGCCCTGAAGTTGGCGAGCTCTCTCCCCATTTGTTAACCACATCCTTGGGGCCGCTGAACCGTTGAGACCGCCAAGGTGAACGTGCAGTCCCAGAAGGAGGTTTTGCTGTCATAGATCAGTGAAACAGTGATTCAGCTTCAGCCGTGTGTGTTTGTGTGAATTCACTTGTGCATGTTCTCTTAGTGTATTAACCCTTGCAGCGTGTGCATGTATGAAACATATTCTCTCTGTGTGAAAAACCTCTCCTGTCCTGAGGTCCATGATTCTTCAGGCCTCACGATTGAAACAGGGTCATCTGAACTTTGCCCAATTAATAGCTACATCAAATATCCTCATGATGAGAAACAAAAAGTTTAATAAAAGTAGTTTTTTTTTATGCATGTAGATCATCTGTGAGACTCAAAATCAATCGTGTCAACTGTATAAGAGAAAATTAGCTAAATTTGTTTCTAGTAAATGGAATGTAAATTGGGATGATTTTGATATGACACAAGAAAAGTGATTCTTCTTTTTTTCCCCCCTCCAACCCATAGGCTTCCAAAACAAACAACAGCGAGTTAAGCCACTGGATAGATTGTACCAGAATCCACCCATTATTTGCCCAAACTAAAAGGAATTGTACATGTATCAGTGATAATCCGATAATCATGCTGTTCCTAAGCTTTTAATTTGATTAAGTGTGTGAAAATTGAGGGCAGAGAGTCTCTTGGAGGATAACATCACAGACAGCATCTCCTAATTGGTGCTGTAAATTTACATATGGATTCCTGTTTAATGTTTAACCAGTCTTTAATCCACCCAGCTCTGTGATGTCTGCGGTCGGAAATATCCGCGTCTGTCACATGATGTGTGATTATTCCAAATACTCTCAGGCTGCTTTTGATGAAATGGTAACAATTACTGCAGCTTTCAAACAGTTAGATTTAGGAAGCGTTTTAGTCATGGTGGACAAAACATTCTCAGTTTCCTCCAGGAATTGAATAGAGCACTGCTTTTAAAGGGCTTTCAGCTGGAATCCACACTGGCAAGATTAACAGCAGACAATCATTATCTCCATTATTGTCTTTTTACAGCATACACTCTTCCCTATTGAAATCAATCGCCGTCTCCCTTATGCTGTGCTGAAAAATGTCAGATTAAAGTGATCATGTAGTTCATTGTAAAATAAAGTTAATTAAGATGCTGCATATCTTTTTCTTTTCTTTTTTTTTTGCCCATTTCTGCTTGAGGATCTACCAACTTAAGTCAAATATATCAATGGTGCTACAATATTTTCTGAAAAACAACCAACACCTCACCCCACAGAGTTTATTTTACATATCCTGTATGCTTACACGTCAGTCAATCAATACTTTTGGATTAAGTGTTACCTGTGAGTTATATGAGGTAATATAGAGGTGAGAGATTTTTCATTACTGTATGGTGTCTATGAAGTTTTTTTTCTTTCGCTTTTCTTTTTATTTTCTCTAATCCTCAACTCCCTCATTGTTTGTTTTTCTAAAGCCTTATTTTCGTTCCATTTTTAATAAGCTGAACCAAACCATTCTCACTTTTTACAGGCGGTTTCACTCTTTCGGCTCTGAATAAATGGTGACTTTATTTCCATGAAATTCTCAAATGACATAGATTTTACTTTTGCATAAAAGCATGAAGAATGTGCCTAATATCGGCGGCATTCATCTGCTAAGTGGACATTTGCATGGGTGCGAGGGGAAGGGGAGAGGGAGAGAACCACTAGCCTCCTGGGGTGACAGCAGTGCAGGGGGATGACATGTGACAGCTGTGACAGTACTGAAGGGGGGTGGGCAGGCGACTTGCTGCGCCCCCTGATCCAATTACGCCACACGGCCCCCTGTCAGACCCAGCAGCTTGACTCCAGCCACTCTGAGGACGGTATTGATCTCTTGTCAGGAGGACCAGTTGCCCTCCCTTACAATCCAGCACCGCTGAACTTTCCAACCGCCCCACCATCACACCCCCACTTACATCCGCCATCCGAGCTGCTATCCACTCTCCTGCCAACCACCCTCTTAAATGACTGGTAAAATCGGGTTATGGCATTCAGGTAGGGAGAGAGAGACGAGGTCAATGGGGCTGTGTGCTAAATACTCCCATAGCTGGTGAGGGAGAATGCGTAACATCCTGCAAGCGGTGGTGGTGGAGGTGGTCATGCATCTGTCCAGCACTGAGCTCAGCGCTCTACTTACAGTACTTCACTAATGGCCTGAGAGGATGCTGCCTCTCCTGGCTTGGATGAAAGCTTTTGATTTGAGATGATGAAAAGGCCATTGCAATTAGCAGGCCCTGGTTCGTTTTGCCAGAGCTAGGACGGAGTGGTTGAGACAGTGGCAGCTGCCAATAACTTCAGCTTACAGAGAACAGACAATTAGGCCGGGGCCTGTTACCACTGCTGGTCCCACATCTCCAGACCTTTGCACCAGCCCTACCTCTGAGCACCTGCAGGTCAATAGGCAATGATATTGTGTGGTGCAACAGCTTGGAGCAGAGGTTAATCAAACCACAACCACACACATCACTTGCATTCAGCTTATTATTCTCGCCACAAAGGCCAAGAGCAGGAGAGGAGGAAATGGAGGGAATATCTCCTTTTTTCTGCATCACTGAAAGAAATGATCTCACCTACATGGTTCTCAGGTTCTCATTTAATATGTACATAGACAGTCCCATATTGCTCTAAAACACTTAAGATATTTGATTAATGATGCTTTACTGTTGTCTTTATTTAGATATATTGGTTAGTTACTTCAAAAAGTCCTTCTTACAGAACTCTCTGTACAACTTAAAACACAAAATGCATTGTTATATTGTTGGCACTGCTGTCCTTGGTAAGGCATACTGTAGACAGTCCCTTGATGTACAGAAAACACTCGGTATCCACCAAATCAGTGTGATCAACTGATGCTGTGTGTGTATAGCACCATGAAATTGGGCACAATCTGGAAAGAAGCTCACAGTCACTTTCATGGTACATGCAATGTGTATCCAATGCAAAGTGTGAACATTACCCTGGTCACTCATGCATTCAGTTGTGACACCAAAGAGGTTTGGTCAGAGGTTATGCAGAGGTAGAGTACCCATGTCTCACTGGTTAAAAAAGGATTAAAACAACAACAACAAAAAAAAACAAAAACAAGTGGAGATCTGGATTCTGTCATCTTTATGTAAAGTCTCTCTCTGTTTGTCTGGGGTGCATATGAACAGATCAGCTGTAGTGTAATTTAAAAGAAAATTAAAACACTGATTTCTTTTTGTTTTTGTAATGCCTGTCAGTTAATAACCACATAACCACAGTCAAGGACAACTGTAAACTGATGACCTCTTTGCACAAAGCATGTGGACTTAGACTCCAAACTGAATTACTCAAATTAACATTTAAGAGAAACATACACTGTTTCAACAAACGTCTTGAAACCTCTTCAAAGACTTTCCAATTTCAGCAATAAATTTCCACTTCTCCCTCTAATGCAAAACTTGCATAGTGAGCAAAAATAGGCTGTGTCTGCACCAGTGAGTTGTGATAGGCTGTTGTTTTACTGCCAGACTTGTGTTCAGTAGGAATGTTGCTGTTCCGAACAAAGTAATCATTCATGTAATTAACGCAGAGGAAACTAGGGAGCAAAATAACCCAGATGTATCGTAGAAACACCAAGTCGCTCCTCTGTGATATTTGATTTAATGCATTCTGGGACAGAGAGAGGGATATGGGTGCACTGCTTCTTTGTACTCTTGACATAAATCAAGAGTAGTGCTTCAAGGAAATGTTGCTGGTGGTGGTTGGTGCAGAAGAGAGCTGACAATTGTAGTTATTGATATTGTCCTAGAGATGATGGTTGTATTATAAAGACAGTTTATACCCTCTGCGGTCTGCAGTGGTCAGTGAATTTGAAGACGAGCAAAGGTGCAGTCCCTGCTGCCCCAGTGAAAGAGTGTATCACTACAGTTTAATGGATAACAAGGCTTGCATTTAAGTCAATCAGTCAAAAATGTTAACCATAATAATAAAGCACCTACATTATTTTTTCATAGTACACTACACATGTCATATCCTGCAAACAATGACACAAACACTGAGGTAAAGTTTTCCCTGTTTTGTTTTTTTTTAATCACTGCATAAAAATCTATACAACTTATTCTTTTTGGCAATTTTAATTTTGACCAAATAAGTTCGCAAGCCAAAACAGTCACAAATGATGCAGTCATAAAAATATCAGTCCACACTGTTGGTTAAATTCTGGTATACAGTTGTTGTGTAGTAGCCACATTGCACTTAGTGCCAACATTTAACATTTTCAGCAGCTTTTCATATCACTACATAGCCACTATTTCAAAAGCAACACTCTGTTTGAATTTCTTTCATCAAAGTGAAATCTGCTCTTCTGCTATGATGCCTCACATATAACAAGCATAACGATATCAGACACAGAGTAGCCTCCTCTCAGGGACACATCATTGCAGCATGGACCAAATTGGGACACTGTTTCCCTTTTGGAAAGTGCAATTATGAGTGTTTTTAGACATCCCAGTGACATGTCATCTGTGAACCAACATACCACTAGCACTTCTAAACCAAAGATATTTGTCACACCTACTGTAATGCACCATCGAGTCGCTGAAGCATCGGGTGCTCCGGAGGGGCCCAGGAGGGGAATCAAGGAATCTGTCGAATTAATACATGCAGTGAAGATTCCTCCTGTCATCTCGGCTCTCTTTTACCACTGGCTTTTAAAAGCCATTTAAAGGCAGCAAACTGAACAGGACAGACAAGCTTGACAGCGACTCTTGAAAGAGCATCTGTCTCCTTTAACACTTAAATAAACTATGATACTGTCTTTTACACATGAGTTTAATTTTAATTAATGAATTGATTTATTCTGTCAGTGACAAAACCAAATTGTTTAAAAGATGTCAGGAGCAATCTATATATTTCTTCGTACAAGGAACATGTCAGGTTTTACATCACTCGGCATAATCCTTTTCTTAATTAGATGTGCTTGAAATTACAAAGCATCACTATAGTTGCTGATCTACAATGAGAATTATTTATACCTAGTTAGAAACAATATGAAACGCAGGCCTTCCAGGATCACTGTGCTCGCTCTATGTTGCTTGATAGTTACATCCCTTGAAGCGGTGACAGATCAGTAATAGAAGTTTAAAACATCACGCTATGCATGGGGCAAGGCTAAAAGTCAAATTACAAAGTTTTGTGTTGATAAGACCATGGTTTCGAGTGCCACTGTAGATAAGAGCAATCACAGCAGGGTTTATACAGATTAACAAGCTGATGATGACTACTCCTTATTTATCTGCTTTACCTCCCACCAAACTCCTATTTAATTGTGCCTTTTTTTTAAACTAAATATATTTGCTGTTCAGTTAGAGTTTCCTGCTGCATTTCACATACCAAGACCCTCTTGAAAGGATGTGTTTTAAAAATAATAATAATAATAAAATAATTTATCTCGGATGAGGAAGGAGATCTACATTTATCCCATCTTCTCTGCCTGCTGTAAACTACCTGACAATTGTTCATTAATGATTCCCAGTAAATTCCTTAAAATGGTAATTTGTCATCCTGTCACTTCATTTGTGACCTAAAATTCCTCACTAGAGGCATCATCAAATAAATTAATCACTACCCAGGATCCATTTCTCCCTTGTGCGTGCTATTATACCCAGCTCTCTTGTGTTTCTCTTCATTTACATATATTTAATGGCCCAGTTGTGGCTGGTTGTGCCATGCGACTTGCACAGCTCGTGTCAGGTGAAATATTCCAACTGCCACAGTCTTTAACAGTGCGAACCATGTCTTGTTCATTTTCCTTGAATACCCGAAACACAGGAGACTAAAAAGAATTAGAGATGTTTTATGTACCTGTGAAATCTAAAGTGCTCATTTTGCAGGCTTCTGGAGACACGCATTTAAGGACACAAACGTTTGATATTTATAAAATTTGATTTAAAATTGCTTAGAACAAAAAGATTGGAAAATTGAATACAAGTTTTCTATGTAGTTTGGTTTGATTTAATTTTATCTCATTACATTAACAAATGTGTGTGTAATACATTACCCATCAGACAAATCGCTTTGCTCAGTGTAATTAATGATGTTGAGCATTGTCCAGCAGAGACAGAGAAAGTTCTGCTCTTTGTTTAACATAACACATATGGTACAGTATATTAAAAATAGATGGAGAAAGATGGATCAAAAACCAAAATTCATAATACATGCCAAAGAAACTACCCACTCAAACCCTCTCGTCCCTCACAGTAATGGATCAGCCATTAAAATACCCATTAATTCATTTGTCAAGTTAGGACAATTTCATCATATTTCCAAAAGTCTATAAAAAGTTATTAAGTTATTTTGTCTTTTTTCTATTCTTAGAACTTCATTGTACTCTTAGCAGTTTACTGTTTAGGATTCAAACACCATAAACATGTGTTGAAAGACCTTCAGAGTATCCTGGCTGCACCTCTGTTTGGTGTTAAAAATGTGATGTTTTAAACTGCTCTTGTAAATTTTGGTAGGGAGGCATGCAAATGAATGAGACTGTTTTCCGATTTTCTTGACAGATAAAAAAACAGCCCAATTATTTTTATGAGCCGAGAGCATGTCATGTTTGAACTTCCATCCTCATTAAGGGTCCCTAACACCAGAGGACATGTGAATGTGCTAGGAGCATTACCAGAGAAAACAACAAGCCCATGTCGCCAAAGGATCCTCTCTCACCCAGCCACCCTGTTAGAACCTCACAGCCCATTTCAAATGAAATTAGCATAATTAAGAATTAACATGCATTAATTGTTGTGCTTAATGCAAACTGAAGCCAAATGTGTCACTTACTGTAGAGGAGCTGCTAAATGCTTTGTCACCTCCTTCTTAGGGGAGTGGGAACACCCCATGTGCTTAGAGTTATGGAGCTGCTTGTACAGTGTACATGAAACACCATCAGTGACAGATACGTAAGCAAATATCCCTTCAGCTGTAAAGCTTGCCTGACATGTATGCTTGTGAGTTAAAGAAGAAACCGAGAAGTGCATTGATCAAGGAAGTTTGTGATGTCGGAAAGATGGATTTATGACAGAGGAAGTAGGGACAGGAGATACAAAAAGCACAGATTGGTCTAACCAGGGCTCAACCTGGTAATAAAGGCTGGCATTTGGAGAGAACAGAGCACGCACAGGGTTATACTGTCCTGTGCCACTTTGGGTGGCGGAGGAGCTGTCCTTTTTGCTTTTACTTTGTGGTCTGTCAGATGGAAGGATGATCAAAGGAGATCAAACAGATGTTGCTTAAAACCTCAGAAGATGGCTGTTGTAGCAGGCCTACATCACTGCAGAGCCATTGTCAGTGGGATTTTAGCATGGAAGCTCTGTATGGGCATTTTTTTTTCATTTTATCTTGCATTAAAGTCAGCGTTTGGGGAAAAGAACAGACTATATATAAAAAGGGAAACACTACATTGGCTTTATTTTGTATTATGAGCGTTTCTTAGCAGCACTGAGATGGATGTACTGTTGAAAGGAACATTTCAAATCTAGTCTGTCTCATCTAGTCTAAGTGTTTATGAATCCTTGTATTGTTTTGAAATTAGAAGATAAGATATGAAACCAACTAGTACTGTAAATTATGGTTATTTTCATTAGAGTCATCTGTATATTTTAAATTTAAAGTAATTAATAATTTAGTCTATAAATCACAAAAATCCTCAAAAGCGAGTTAAAAGTCAAAATCAACTTTATTGTCAAAATCATATGTACAGGTCATACACAGGCTTTGAAATTGCAGTGCTCCCTAGGCCAACAGTGTTACAGTAAACAAAAGTAGTAAGATAAATAAATAAAGACAGTATAAACGTAAAGAGTATAAACACACAGCTCCATCAACAATACACAACAGCATAAACAGTATAAACATATCTCAGTATAAACATAACATTAACAAAATCCTCATCACAAGTTATGAGGGCTCAAGGTAGCATTGTCAAATTGTACAACCAGTAGTCACCATTAAGATTTTGTACAGATATTCATGGTCCCCAGAGGATGAATTCTAATGACTCTGGTGAGCAAATTTTAGCATGTTAACATAACAACTAAGATGGTAAATATTAAAACCTATCATCTGTACCGAACTATGCGCTCACAGAGCTGCTAGTGTGGCTGTAGTCTCTTAGTCTTATTTCTGGATTAATAGCTTGAACAGTTACCAAATAATATAAATTGTTGACCATTTTTGTGTATCAACTGATCAATATGTCAGTTTATTGTTTCTAAAGTAAAAGCAACAGTTACTGCAACTTTACCAGAATATAAAACACTTTATTCTCAGCTTTAGCATTTTTTGAATTGCTGCATGCCTTTGCTCTGGTGACAAGATAACCATGCTCAGCCTTTATTTTGCTGAAAAATAAACTTGTGATCTCCCATTGTTCCATTTACCAATTTCACGCCTCTTGAATTTTGATTTTTTTTTTTTTTTTTTTTTCCTCAAGTGGACTGCTTTTCCTGTGTTTCCTCTTTCTTACAAAAGATCAGGGCTGTGCATTTACAAAGAGCTTGGAGGTTTTCCACATTAATCTAGATTTAATATTAATTTCAAAATACGTTTTCCCTATTAATTAAAAGTAAACCATGTATTGTATGGTACATTATCCCTCTAACGGCCCCATGTGGAGATTATGAAGTGGAAAACTAATGGTGTAGACTTTAGCATTTGGGCTTTGCCTGAGTCATTTACATATCTGTAAGGGGATGTCGATGTATGTGCAAATAAGCAGAACTCTGTGTGTCCCATGCTTTCCCTACCACCACCCCCGTCCTCTCCCTCCCCTCCCCGGTTTACAGAGGAAGTCAAAGAAGAAGTGTTGCCTCTCTCCCCTCAGCTAGAGAAGGTAATGAGATTCTGTGCACCCTCTATTACGAGGAGGATGAGAAATCTGATTATTAAGGAGAGGCATGTGGCAGTAAGAAAAATCTGTTTGTTTTTTCTTATTGTATCACCCCAAGAAACAAAGGTGACCCCCATGTTCTGTTCATTAAATCTTGCCTCCTCTAATTTATCAAGGTAAACTATCACAGTTTCTGCTGAGCTAATCAGAAATGGGCAAACTTGTTAGGTGTGCCTCAAAAGGACACATCACAGGATTTGGATATCACTTCTACATACTGAGTGGGGCCTAATTCATGCTTCCCACTGCACAATGAATGCTTTATGGACATTAGTATGAGTGTGTTGTGATTTTTTTTTTCCCCATACAGCAAAGTTCAGGACAACAAGGATGAATTATGACCTCTACAGCAGTACAAGTGTAATTATTTCAAGGACACAAAGTTGCTGCAGGTGTGGCGTTCTGATGCAAATATCACAGAAAATATAATTTGTGCTGTATATTTTGAGCCCTAAGTTATTATTCTTTATAGTTTAAAATTTCAGTGGACAAGCATTACTTCTTTACATTACAAACACAATATAGTCACCTGTATATCACCTATACACCTGTATATATAAGAAAAAGAGTCAACTTGTGCGTTTAAATCATTTGAGTAATTTCATTCATAAATACAGAGGGACAGCAATGATTTGAGTTACTCAAACACTTAACTGTTACTTCATCACCAAACAATTTAGATTGTTATTATTAGTGTAATTTCAGAAGTTTGTCAGGAGTCTTAACATGAAATACTTTTTTTTTTTTCAAATCTCATCATATTTTTTTTCTATAACATGTATGTATGTTTTAAAACAAAGCACAACAAATGAAATTAACTCTCAAAACTTTTAGTAAACAGGAAGAGAAGCTCTTTTCTTGTGATCTGGGAGTTGTTAGCTATTTGGAGCTTTTCGGTGTGTGTTCAGGGTGGTGGGGGGCCGCGCTTTGCCTAGAGAGATGTGAGAGATGTCCCACACATCAGCAAGCTGAGTCATTGCTGTATGCCTAACCAGCCACGACTCATGCCCGTCCCTCCTCTCAAATGTCACATGAGCTCATGTCAACCAGCACTTGTGGCAAAGGCACCACGCAGGACATAAATTAAACTGATTGGTTTACACAACACAGTCATGTATTTCTTGAAGAACAGGTTGCCGAGTTACAAAAGTGGAAAATAGTGCAACATGTGGTGCTAAATTAACCCCAGTACACAATTTATAAGCATCATTTGCAAGAATTTTCACTCTCTCAGTGGTGCAAAATCAGTTTGTATTAAATTATTTTCAATAAATTTAAAAAATGATATGTTAGTATTAACAGTAATGGCGATAATTGGCTGTTCTAACTTCCTAAACTGTAATAAACACAGTCTAATAGGCGTATTTTAATCCTATTGTGAACCGCTTACATGCATGAGTTCTGCAGGTGCCGATGAGAAATTGGTATTTATTACAGAGCTGGTAATCACACCAGCAACCCAGCTCTGTAGCCCTTTGCCCTCTGACTGAGACCGTGATGTGCACAGCAGGCTCGCAAAACTGCACTCCCAGTTCAAATGACCCAGCTTAGCTAGCATGGCTGCTGTGACCCTCACATGACAAAGCCCCTGTGTAATTAATATGCACGGTGAAATGCTCCCTGCACAGCCACTAAAGCGATTGGAATCATGCACAGGAAAAATGTAATCGCGGATTCTGCATGGTGAACATTTTAGTCAAGTGGCATCTGATTGCGAGCAAGTTCTTTTTTTTTCTTCTTTCTTTTAATGTTCCTTAAGATTGAGATTAAGACTTTCCCCTCAAAGATGCAAATTAATCTTTAAAACTGGACATTTCCCAACATGGGGAGCTCAGTGGGGTGACACTACAGCCCACCGAGTTCATTTTAATCCCTATGGGCAATTATACTTTCAAATGATATCCTGAAGTTAAATCATGTTCACACTTAATTAATTTTAACCCTACATTTTAGGCATGAAAGTCTCCTTGTCCTCCTCAAGACAAAACTGTTGTTTAATAGGATACAGTAGCCTCGGTGATAAGGAGAGTTGCGCTTTGTGCTGTTTATTAATTATGTACTCTTTCTGTTTAGTTGGTTATGCTCATATCTGTGTATGTATGAGGGGGGCTGGTGGGGGGATTTAGATAAGACAAATGATCAGACAGTAATACACACTGATGACATTTCTTTGTCTTTTCTTACTTAACTGATGGGATCTCATGTGTGGGCTTTGCCTTTATAAGCTCATTGTCATCAGAAAAAATAGTTAACTCAGAGACAAGTGGGGTCAGAAAACCCTAGTATCAAACAGCAACTCTTCCCTGAAATCTATATTTGTACTTTTCAGATGCGACAAAGCACATTTTTCCTGTTTTGGAAAGAATATTGAATGACAATGAACCAATTCTGTGTGTAGTTTGTATGTTTATTGGTGTGGGGACCACTGTATTTGCAGAAATGCTGTTGCTGTGTATTTGTCTTTTCTAAATGCTGAGTTAATTAATGGTATGTGTGGACTATTGTTTCTCATTTTTATAATGAATGCATTACTGTACTGTCACTGAGTCCATTTTGACAAATAGGTGGGTGGATGGATATAAAAAAAACATACATTGGTGGCTGCCAAGGGGTTAGATTTTGAATTAATTGAGGGAAATGAATTCAGCGGTAATAGGCCCTGACAGCAGACTGTGGCAATTCTGATGGCAATGATTGATGGTTGATGCACACACACGCTTATGACAAATCATTCTTATTTGGCTCCTGGTGTATTTTAAATCCTACTTGTGTGTTCATTAAAAATAAATTCATCAAGTGAGAAATGACTAAATAGATTAATGGAAATAAATGAAATGAATGAAAATCTGAAAAGATATTTGATTTGTTTGATTCTGGGAGTCTTCATACACATCAAGTGCTTTGATAGTGAGAGAGCAGGGTGTAGTACTGAGAGCTTTCAGGGTGGTGGACCGGCCACCTCCATCTTTGACCCATATGAGAGAGAGAGAGAGAGAGAAAGAGAGAGAGAGAGAGCCCTATCACAGCTCTCATCACGCTCCTGTAGTCAGACCCTTCTGACAGTGGCATAATGCTGATCAGATAGCTGTGTGGAGTCATTGCTTACATGTGTCACAACCGCCGTCCATGATCATGTCAGAGTCATGCTGGGCGCCAGAGCCAGGTTCAGGGCTCAGTGGACCTGGCTGGTTTCGCGGCTGACATTTCCCCAGCATGACCAGGCTAGTGGAGCTCCAGTCGCAGCCCCGGCTAATGTGCCTCTCCTGGGCCCCGCAGCACAGCGCTGGCAGCTGGAATGTGGTGGCACAGGTGCTGCCAGTCCCTGTTAGCTTTACAATACCTCCTGGTGAGTCACAAACAATCCCAGCATGTGTCTGCTCTGATACCTCAGCTTATTAAAAGTCTAATGAATAAACAAGTCTTTTGTGTGCATGACCGTGGAGGTGATAGTGGAAACTTTAGATTCTCCCATCTGTCTTTGATCATTTTTATCAAGCAGCAATAACAGTTCTGTGGCATCATTAGTAATGACAAATTTATCATTTTTAATTAGCTTGAAGACAGAGAAATGTTCAGAAAATAATATGATTAGGTGCTGCTTCTCTTGTTGTGAATTGGTGTTTATTGATGTCACATGGTGAGAAATAACAATGGCTTTTTTAAAGGCACATGCTGATGTTTTTTGTTGATAGAGCTAAAGAGAGGTCTGTAAAACGTGGTTGTTAAACCAGATTGATTTATTGGTTTTTTGGGCTGGACACGATTATCTTCTGACTCTGGGGATCAGTCTGCTTCCCAAACAGGACTGGGTCCTGCCACACAGTCATGACAGCTAAATTGTTATACTCAAGAGGTTGTCCCCTTGTCCCCCTTACCTAAGCCACTTGTTACTAGAGAGATATGGTATAATTGTACCCAGAGGAACTTGTAAGCCTATATTGTGAGTCTGTTTCTCTTCTCTTCAAGAGCATAGTCCTTTGTGGCACCTAAAACTGAGAGGAGGAAGGTAGGGTATGTATTCCCTCTTTGTTAGAGGCAATATTGGATCGCGGTTTCATAAAGTAGAGCACCATTTAGAATCACTTATTTCCTCTAGAGCTTTGTTTTTCTCTCATGACAAATCTACTGCAGTGGCTGTGTTGATTGTATTAAAGCTAACAAGAAAGGTATTTCACGTGCATGATAAATGCTTTGTGTTGTGGAATACAAAGCCCTTGTAATTATAAGTAAAAACTTGCTCTAATTTTTGTCTAAATCACAATGTTGTATGCTCTTTCTATGAGAAAATATCAGCATTCAGAGTGATATCTTTGGCAAGTAGAGCTGCACATACCTGAGCATTTTTAAGTGCAGGTGAACATGTTGGCGAGAGGAGACAAGAAGGGAAGGATCTATAAATTGCTCTCACTCCTTTGGTGTCTGCAGTGGTGGTGTCGAGGGGGGGTGGGTTACTCACTGACCATTAGTGCGCTCAAGTGCAGTACATTCTATGGCCTGTCAACTCCTCTACTAATGTGTGAGGAAATAACTCTATTTCCTACCCCAGTGAAAATCACCAGCTCTGACATGACTTAGAGTACACACTGTTCAGAAGATTTTTTTTTGTATGGTGAATTTGTTACAAAAGCCTCATGAAAATACTGCAAAAGTTAACATGGTGCAATAGGTGTATGCAGTTAATCCCCACGAAAAAAGTAACGTGCAAGGATTAAATGCAATGTTAATAAAAATAACGATATTTGTTCATAGAGCACACTTCAAAAACAGTGTTACAAAATGCTACATGGCTATTAAAGCAAAAGAAAAAACATCAATGAAACAAATACAAACAACAACTTAAGAGGGAGAGAAGCAAGTTTAGATAAAACTATTAATTCAGATGAAGACACCATTAGTCTTCAGAAAAATCTTCAAATCCACACTAAAATTCATAGGCAACCAGTATAAAGATGACAAAATGTTGTGTATTTGTCTTGAGGAAAAACATGAGCATAAAGTGTTTACTTTATGAGCATAAAGTGTTTACTTTATGCTCATATATATATATTGTTTAATATATGCATAGGAACCCCTTTTCTTCATCTTTGTGCTATATATATATATATTACATGTTGCTATAATGTAGATTAATGCAAAAACTGTATTGTCACTGTTTTAGTGCTTATTACTGTGTTGGCACCCAGTTATGACATTTATTTGATCAAAGAACAATTAGGGAGGTTAGTGAAAAGAAACACTGTAATTCTCCCCACAGTGATCTTCATGAACAATAATTTTCTTTAAGTAATGCTGAGTGGTATAGAACTAACAAATGAGCCTTTCCATGCCTGCGTGTTTCGTTAAGAGGGGCAGAGTGCTGAGAAAAGGTGTGTGTTGAGGGGTTAACCCCTGCTGTTCCTGTCTGTCCAACCACCCCCACCACCACCACCACCCACCTCACCTCCACCCCCCCACCCCCACCCTCCTCCTCCTTCTCCTCCTCCTCCTCCTCCTCTCTTCTCTTCTCTCCGCGCTCCACTCCTGCATCGGGCCAATACAAACAGCATTATTTATGCTCGGCAAAATACCCCTTAATTACTCATGAACTGGCGCACGCTCCAGAGTCCACCGCTCCCTACCACCCACCAACAGCCATTAAACACTCCCTAAAAGCTTGCTATTTCATATTAGCACACTTGAGCCTTTGAGAAGAAATTAAAGAATAAATAAATCTGGGAGTGATTTACATATGCACAGCCGCTGATATTTATACTCCGCGGTGCATCCCTGAAGGACTTGTCTTATTACCTCTGTCCTCAGGTCCGACCACAGAGACCAGGAAGGCAGGCACGTTATTAATTCTGTGCTCATGAGAAGCCAACAATTCCACAACAAGGAGCAGGGGAGGATTTCTATAGGGCTTTTTTGTGCAGAACATTCAGTCTCTTTACTTTATGGTTTTCTTGGCTGTTTATTTTCATATCCAATTTTATTGTTCCCTATTAAGGGCAGCTTACTTGTGATTAAGTGATAATGTTGAGCAGAGCACATACAGTACTGTATGCGCCGTGATGATTTGCACACGGTGTTTTATCTAGTGACAAACAGCGGATTCACTGTAAATCGGATGTGGTTTATGCCTGAGGATTTACCTGCTCTGTGAAAATTATTGCATCTTTACATGTTTCAGAGCATTACTGAGTTCTTGTAGTGGAGACGCTCTTGAGCAGCTGTGATAAGCGCCAGATGTCTTTGTACTCGTCGCAACACTGAGATCAAAGTTGTCTAAGTCTGAAGCCTCTTGTTGCATTCCTATCACACACCACACATATTTCAGCATTCATGAGCCCTTAGAAATAAACACAACATCCAGTTTGAAAACTGAATGTAATATTATTTAATTATTTGTAATATTATTTAACTTAAAAGTTTATTAATTGACTGTACAGGCAACATATATAATGATGTAAAAGACACACTCCTTACAGTCCTTGGCCCAGACCTCACCCAGCAAACAACACAAGTGTTTTCTTGTTTTTTGTTTTTTCACTTACTGTCACAAAAACATTAATTACTTGTACATCTTGCATCTAAAAAGCTGGCTAAACCTCTAGCTAGACCTTCATTAGTTGAACCAGCAAAAACACTGTGTTCAACTTCGTCTCTAATTACATCATCAGATTCAAACAGTAGAGCCATCAGCTGCTCGCTCAGTGTGTACTATTTAAAATCCCTCTGTCTAATTACTGCTTTAGTCCCATATCCCTGTGACATGGCAGTGATAGATCATTATTTTTCCCTGCAATTTGTTATATTCTTTGCAATATAATTGGATCAGATTAATTATTATGATTAATGAATTCTTGGTTGTCTGTGTGTAACCATGAGTACTAGGGGTGTGAAACAGGCAACATATACAAATTTAACTTGCTAGACCAATATAAGCTGTTAAGTCCAAACCTCTTTAAAGTCTCACTAAAACATTTTCATCAAAGGCTTTCTCAGTGTGTTTGTTTGGTTACCTTGCATCTGGCAAAATCATATCACAGTTATATTTTATATTTGTTAACATGGTGCTTTTGTACTTCAGAGTAGTTACAGTTTCTCCTAGTATTTGACTGCTATACTGCACATTTTAGTGAAATTAACTCAATCACTTAATTTCTGTTTCTTATGTAAATAGTTATCCTGCCATATAGTAAATGAAAATTGCTTTGTCTTCTTATCGTGTCTACAAGTATTAAAGTAATGCCACTTTAACAATCAGCACGCCTCTGTTTACTACTGCATGGCCAATCAGTTCAATTTCAAGTTTACAACATGATAGTTTATTAATGAGAAGTGAAACTGGTATCTGACTCCCTCAATCTATACCGCAGCTGCAATTTAGCTCTCCCAAAAAATACTGTCCAGTTATGGTGGATGGACACTAGTCAATTCCCTGTGCATGGGAATGGCTCATTAACGGGGCGAGGCGAGTGGTGTGCGTTTGTATATGGCTGCCGTTGGTCGACATGTAGAATGGATTTATGGTGTCACTCAGCCCTGGAGAACGACTAATGAGGGTGTGCAGGCTAGCAGCGTCCGAGTGGGGTAATTCCACCCACCATCCATCCAGCAGAGGGGGGCTGGAGTGAGGGAGGAGGGGGTTTGTGGAAGGAGGACACATCCCTCATTACGTGCAAGTGTCTCAGGAGGTTCCTTTAATATTTTAATAAATAACATCAGCCCAACAAGAAATTAATGAATAGTATCATTAATAATGAGCCTGAGCCTTGTAGTGATAGGACAGATATTAAATTGAACCACTGTGGGGAGATCTCCTGAGACTCTGGATTTTTCCAGCAGCAAACAAGGCCAGTGAATGAGGCAGCCGTCCCTCCGTGCCAACAGCTTTTACAACAGGTTGAAAGTAATAAAGGAGGATTTTCCCAGCGATAAAGTTAAGCCCTAGGAAATCTGCTCATGTAGATCGCTATGAAAGGCACAGCCAAATGTGATCCTTAATTAAACTTTAATCAAGATAATGCTGTTTGCAGGAGAAGTAGTTTAAAAAAGGTGTCCCCAGCCCCCTTTTCCATCCAGTCAACCTCCCTGCTTCATATTGTAGCGGTCATAACCCCACTTATCTGTTCCTTAAACTTGTGTGTGTTTGTTTGTTTGTTTTGCTTGTTTTCATTTGCAAAGCCTGGTATTCTTCCATTGTATGGTTTTGATTCAGGTTTACATTTGTCAGGATTTCTCTGTATTGTTTTCCTTTATCTCTTCTTAGTAAGATTTGCCCTCCAGATTATACTGAAGAAATAATATTTCTGTACAAGAAGTAGCCAATTCATCTTAATACAATACAATACAATAATGCATCTCATTAAAGTTATGTAATTCTGTCAAATTGAAAACGTTGAGATACTATTTTCCTAAATGTTATAAAGATGTAAACAGACAAATGACATAAATAAAGAAAAAATAATTATCACAGATGAATGAAAATATACTAAATCCCCCCTCTGGTCCATTACATGTTTTTACTGGATCTAAGGTTATGCCAAAGTTAGCTGAGGTCTGACTGACCCAGAACTAAATTACTGAGAAAATTGTTGAAGTTAGCTGCACCAGTATATTGTAGCATAGAGGCCACAGATGAGTAATGACATTTGTTTTGCACCTTGAAAATACTGTAATTACTAATAGAATAATATTAATGCTTTTATGGAAATCATTTAGTCAGAGAATTGCTCAGCAGCTTCATCTTGTTGTAATTTATGCCACTTTTTATCTACTAAATCTCAGCTCTACATTCTTGTTAACATATTACACAAACTGCTTTGTGGAAATGCAACATCTTATCTTAAAGGTAAAATACATTAATTTACACAGAGCAGATTTGGGTCGTGTCATGTTCATTTACATAATAGTATGCATTATCAAAGCAGGTAAACTACAGTATGAGGCAAAGTGCTTACACTTAATCATCGGGGTGTTACCTTATTACATGAAAAGTTAATGTATGTCTCTGGGATTCTGTATCATTTCCTGTATATATTGTTTTCTGCTCTGCCAGCTAAGAAAGGAAATTACACACTGTGAAACTTAACTGTGGCAGTTGGCCTTGGCTGATTTGTTAGTTGTATAATAATACAGACTGTGCCCAGTTTCTTTCTGAGCTGTCCAAAGTTATAATACATTTACTGGTCGACATGTGGTTATTGTATTCAAATCTTCAAGCAGTAATCCTAAAATAAAATGAATAAATATAATAAATAATATAATGTCATAATACAAATCTAATGAATAAATTGAACTTAGAAATTAGAATTTTAGCCCAAAACAACTGTGTCTTTATTAAGAAACAAAAATCTTTATTACATGGTGGGTTTATGATAGAGTTAGAGAGCTTTAATTAAACATTCCTACATTTTCTAATACATCCATGAATATCCTTAAGTTAATAAATCCAAAACTGTTGAATCATTTGTATAGTACATAAGAAGTGCTGAATTTTGTTCCTGAAATGTGGCTTGTAATTTCTGTTCTGTCTGGACCATATGTCCCTACCACGTACAATATTTATTCATTCCCCACTGTATAAAAAAATACCAGTATTTTCTTCATAATAAAAAGTGGATTACTGTGAATCACAGGAAAGCATCACCAGCTGTCACAGAGAAATGAGACCATGCTGGCCAGTGTCTATGATGATTAAAAAACACATTTAGAAATTAATGATTAATTAGCCACTATTTTTTATGTGCGGGGCAGTAGAAGTGGTGGTTATTGATCAGTTCTTTTAAGAAGTTATTTTTAAATAAATGGTTATATTATTATTACTAGTAGTGTTTTTGATGAGGAGACATTTTATGGTTCTCAAAATTAGTTCAACAGGTGGAAGAAATAACTGGAACAGCAAAAAAACAGTGCAAGCCGTACATTTGTACTTATACTAAGGTATAAAAAATACTTGATCATTGATCCATACACTATAGCTGTTAATTCTACAATAACTGTTTCTCGTAATTGTATTTAACAGTTATTTTAACTGATGTGACATTAACATATGTACATTATCTGAAGCAGAAGCATTTTTATTTGTCTATAAATTCTATGGAAAAATGGATAAAGTCATCTTGTAACTTTGGGGTCATAGAGAGGGATGAGAGATATGAATGAGAGGCTCTCCTACTGAAGGTAGTGTAAAAAAAAAAAAAAAAAAACAGGACACGGGGACACTTCTGAGGTAAAAGTGCTGCACTACCTGAAGAAGTCAGGTTTGACTGATTACAGCACCATCGCTGCTTGTTTGGTTGCCTCTTCTAAAAGCAATACTCAGCAGAACATGGCTTTTTCTCTTTCACATTGTGCTTTCTGCATGAGTAATTGCATCCATGATTTCTGAGGAGCAGTTGTATACAGTGTGCAAACTATACCATGGCTTTCAGGGGAACTCGCTTTTTATTTTTTTCCACTTTTTTGTTGTCAGAAACAAACAGACACAACATTTATAAAGCTTGATTTAGCTTTTATTTATCATTATTTTTATTAATAAGAACATGAATAATAAGAACAAGAAAACCGATGAAAAATAGCCATGCGGAGAGGGGAAAGGAGTGAGAGAGAAACCCTTTTACTAATCTGTGCAGACTTCGTGGGAAAGTTTGTTCTTCTTCTTCTGGTTTGTTTTATGAAAGTTTTTTTTTCTGAAGTGAGTAAAGTTTATGATATTGTGCTGCCACGCTACGATGGTGATGGCAAGAGTAGCATGCAGCCCGGTATCTTTATTAGAGTGAATTTGTGAAGAATCTCCCTCATGCATGAGGACAGAAAAATAGACATATGTGGCAAAAACAGCATTTTGTCAGTATTTTTGAGACCCCCTAAAATTTCACAATTTAGGCTTTCAGGGAAGCTCCTGTCTTATTATGAGGAACCAAGGGGAGCTCTGTAGTTTGCACCATGGTTGTGTTGCATGCACAGCATAAAAAAAATCCAAAGATTGATAGAGGCACCTGTACTAACTGAATTGTTTTTAAACATTGCCAAATACTAAAAATTTGCTGTTTGAACAGTGAACCGTAGCACCAGCATCAGCAAGGATGGCATCACGTTCATTTACAGTATTGCTTAACTTCTGAAATGTAATAATGAGTGTGTGTGTGTGTGTGTGTGTGTGTGTGTGTGTGTGTGTGTCTGTGCTTGTGTGTACTGTGTGAAGTCCACAACTGCCTTGAGCTGTATCCTTACGACTCGCACAGAATACTGTAGGAGGCTGACCAGACAAAGACAAATCACAAGCCCTCCAATTTCCATAGTGCTGTACATCTTTTAATCATAACGACTAAACAATGAACAACACTGGGCTTGTGGCATTGTATTAACTAGAGCAGTGAGGCACACTTTTTCCCCCCTTCATGCTGCCGGTGGAATGACTAATGCATAGAGGGTCATGGTGTAAAACCGTTGCCCCAAGGTCAGCGTACTGACACTTAATTGTTTGTCCTGTCATCTGTCACTTCCTTGAAATTTCATATCTGACCCTTGTTAGCCCTGTGTTTCTGTTTTAATCCCCAGTGTGACAGAAAGATCAGGACTGTGCCGTGATCAAGATGTGTCAGATTACTTGTGTTGGGTCCTGTCATTTTGATGCAATACAGACCAAAGATGCTTGTCTATCATGTGCGGACTGAGGCATTGTCTCCGTCTTTAATGCTATTCTCACAGATTGGTTCCAAGATATTTGTCCTACGCTATTATCAATTTAACTGAAGAGAGCAGTTCTAAATAGTCTAATGTAGAACCACACTACTCTTTAATTGGTCACCAGTCACCGAGGAAACTGAATTTCCTTTCTGTTTTGATCATTATAACTCTAAAAGTGGTTAGTTTTTCAAATGTTTCACCATATTCTTAAGTCCTTAGTCTTACGTAAAGAGTTGCACTGTATATTATAGAACTATGGTCAAGAAATTCACAGATTATAAAATGTATGCATAAAATTTCCCTTGTTTAATTTAGTTTATCTTTGTTCATACATATGTCTCATTGCCATACTAGCTTTTATGCACCTTACCTTTTATAATTTTGAGCCACTTTGGGAATACATGAAAGCCAATACAAATTAGATTATAAATGGGAAGGTACATCAATCACAGCACACACGTAATATTGCTTTTTTTTCACTCGACTGGTTGCTGCAGCAGAAGGAAGCATGAATCTTATGTATGAATGAATCTCAGTTAGTTAATTTTTTTCAATGGCAGGCCTAAAACCCCCCAATTTTTTTACGTTGTGTTTATTTTGTGATGGTTTGAATCCCTTTTTAATGTGTGCAGCACATTTTTGTTGTACAGTATATACTGTGCACAGTTTTACACAATGCATGCCTGTGGCTGAGTAATACTGTAAACATGATTCAGAGTCGGACATACTATTATTTTATAGTCAATTGTCTGCCCTGCCCTTAAACAATGATTGGAGTTTCATTTTTATTTATCTTCTTATCTTTCCTGTACGCTAACATTTTACTCATCAAGTTCACTGGAAAAGCTGCCACCCTTCTACAAAAAAGGACTATGAGACAAAACACGGAAGCAGTGTAATGTACAGGTTTTAAAGAAACCCCCAGATTAGTCAGACAGTGATATTATTACCTAAACTTTCCCTTGTAAACATCCATCAAAGTCATTACGGGTTCAGCTTTGAAGTCTTGAACTTTCCATGGTTTTGTGTGCACACAGTTTTCATGTGAGATAAGTGATTGTTTCCGACAATTCAGGCGTGCTCACATCTGATAAAGTGTCTTGAGTGCTTGTTTCTTCCCAGGTTCAACTTCACTGTACTATTGTCACCTCGTTCCCATATCTTAGCTTTAGCTGTGAAGAGTAGAATGTTTTCACAACCCATAGAAACGATGACAAAAAAAAAACTATGAACACAAGTTGTAATAAACTGAGGTTGTTTACAAAAGTTTTAGACCTTTGTGGCCTCTTCTTCCCTGATCACAGTCATGTTTGACCTATTTAAATATAGCCTATAGAACTCAAGGGATGAAAAACACAATTTTGTCTACAGTCTCCCACCAGAATCAACCATATGTATAATTAAGGCCTAACAACCACATTGAATTTTTTTCTAACCAACTTTTATTGTGCCATTACCGCCACAAGTGCTAATCTGCAACCATCTGCAAGCAGCAGAAATATGTATCACATCACCTCTATGCTTGTGCTTGTGAATTTTGTGTGCCTGCTGTTAGAACAGAAGATCCAAACAATATGTGGAGTCATTCAGCAAAAAACACCGATCCCCAGATTTCATCATTTTGATAAGTAGTCAAAAAACTCCACAGGTTGCCATTATCTTCAATCTGTTGTAACAGAACTTGTTGTAAACAGAGATTATAGTTTAAAAGAATTTTAGAACTTTTCTTTCCTGGACACACTCATGTTTGACCTATTTAAATATACCTTGTAGAGAATCACTGTATGAAAAGCACACCCATTTTCAGGTTTCATAGACCACAAATGACTCTATTATCTGTAATTTATGGTGTCTTTTTTCCTCACTCCTGCAGTTTCCCATGTGCAAGAGTGTGAGGTTATCACTTAACAAATGATGTGCTTGTGTTTGTATGAATGTATTGATCAGCGCTCTGTTTGGGCAGATATCTTTCTTTATTTGGGATGGCAGGCTCGCAGGCAGGAACGCCGTCTCTCTCCCTCACGCCGTGTCTTCTGTTTTTTGCCTCACTGGCTTTCCTAACTGCTCCGCTTTATTGAATAAATTCAAGCTGTCACTTCCCATGCTGGTAGAATAACTCAAACTCAACATATAATAATACAGGAAAAGTAGGATAAAATAATCTTGTCATGGCTGTAAAAGTGATCGGTTGAAGCCATAGTCGGCAATCAATACACTAATTCCATAATTTATACTCGCAGCAATTGAGGAGGAAGGAAGCTCTGATATGGTATTTCTTGGCTCACTGACCAACTTTGACCTTCAATAGAAGTGAGAGTGGGATTATTGTGTTGTTCGGCTCAAAGAAATCACCTACAAGAGTTGAGAGGCAATGTCTGACATTTTATGTTCAGGACCAAAACCTAAACTGATTAATTCTTGGTAAGCACCAGCTCTTGAGCTTTCACTATCTTTATGACAGCAAATCCCTGACACTCAGCCGACAGTGAAACATAAAAGCTGGTCAGTGATTTTCTCCAACTTATTTCTTTTATCCTTCTATCCTTTTTTTTTATGGAGGGGGAGGTGCCTTCCTTTTTCACCCTGGAGCAAGAGGAATTTTTCACCAATGCCAGAACTCATTATCAGTTCCTCATTCTGTCTGCTTCACTTTTCAGCACTTGCCAGTCATGGGCTATCCCATTTTCTATTAATCATGTCTTTTTATGGGTCATTCCTACCTGCACTTATGGCTAAGGCTGTATGCAGAGCAGTGCCTAAGCAGCTCTCACAGTAAACGACAATATTTATCTGGATGTCCTCACACGATTCAACAGATCCACTCTTAGTGTCCAACAACACTGTTTTGTTTTTTTTGTTTTTTTGGGTGAGATCCACGAAGCACCACGTGAAATCCATGGAGAGCAGAATACCAGGAGGCATCAGAAGTTTCTCTGAAAGGAAGAAATTGATTGCAATTAGCAGAGAGATTTTTTCAAGTGTTTTTCTGCCCCCTCTAGTGATGCTAATAACTTAATGATCCCTAAAAATGCATGCAATTTGCCTCAATTGGATTTAACCATATTGTATACTTATGTGCTAGAGATTTCCAATCACTGAAGGTCTGATTGAGCATCAGACATTGTATGGTAAATAATGGCATCAACTGGCTGGAAATATCACAGCTATTCTATAATGGCTTAATTATGTCACAAAAACTGAAGCTTTAAGTGGCAGAAGGGATCTTAGCCTTGTTAAACCTCAGCCAAACTTTTTTCCCCCTGTGGCTGCAAGTTTCTCAAGTTGTCACATAAAAATATTGTAATTGTCTTTTGGCCATAGACATCTATTAAGGTTGATTTTGACCCTTAAAATTAAGATTCACTTGCCCTCTTTTCTGCTCAGCCCAGTATAACAGGAATCATGTCTACATTGAACAGTTTAACAAGATTTAAATCCAATGCCAGCTTTCAGTGCCATTCCAGGCGGTGGTGTGTCCTTAACGTAATAATCCTAACTCTGTGCTTTACATACCTGTGATTTTTTTTTAAATTAACCATAACCACAGTCTTTTAGTTGCTTTATCCTTGCCCTTAACCGTAGTTTATTTGCCGTGCCCACAATCTTTACCAACCCTGAGCAACACCATAGTTGCAATTCACAGATGTATAAATGTAAATATAACGTTTCATTCATTAAATAAAAAAATATAATAATCCAGCAAGCAATTACTCTGCCACCACATCAGAATTTGGAAAGCAGTTTAGTAGTATATAAATATAATTTCTAGGATCAGGGGTTGGGTAAAGGATCACATTTTTTCTGTTATTCATAATACATTCATCTAATTTTTCTATTTCCTCTTAATCCTAATTGTGTAACTAAGTTGGAAGTTAAGTAGAGGCTTACTGAGCAAGTGATCTACCACATCTACCAACACAGAAAAATTCCTTCATCTTCAGGATCAACTCCAGGACCCCTAAACTAAATCTCAGCATCATCCTGAAGCCAGTAATCCAACCCAGTGCAACTCAGCAGGGGGGCAGTGGCCAGTGAGACCCCTGCCAAGTTATTGGGGACAGAAGGAACTGGGGGTGTCATAATGATCACTAAATGTGTGCGACATTCAGTTGCAGCAGGAGACTGGTAAGGAGGAATATGACCTTTGCTATGTTGACCTATTGGTTGACTCCTAGTGGGGTGTCACAACAACACAAGAAACAACACTCAAG
This sequence comes from Toxotes jaculatrix, assembly GCF_017976425.1. Classification (NCBI taxonomy): domain Eukaryota; kingdom Metazoa; phylum Chordata; class Actinopteri; family Toxotidae; genus Toxotes; species Toxotes jaculatrix. The sequence continues at coordinate 13,681,925 of NC_054408.1, read as the reverse complement.
AAGGAGAACGGCAAGAAAAAGTTTGTTAAATGCATCTACAGATAAACCTACGTAATTATTCACTTAGCATAACTGCGTCTTTGTACATGGATGTATGCTTGCACGTGAGCCTCACACTGCACATGTGAAGTGCATCGAAGTGCAAAGTGTGTGTATGCGGTTTTTGGGCGAGGTGGTGTGGGGTGGTGTTGACTTGGGGGTTGGAGTGGGGGGGGGGGGGGGGGGGGGGGGGGGGCTGGGTTGTGACAGACAGAGGTCTCACCTCACACTTCACGTCCCAAATAAATTAAAGGAATTTTTCCCAGATTCTGCCTTTCCCACTGCTGCCTGAAGCAGAATGAGCACTTGTGAGGATAATTAAAATTGATGATATAGAATGACAGAGACATGATTTCTGCCTGCAGCAAGAGGTCTCCGAAGATGGTCTAACCAAACTGTCATGCTACCGCTATTCTGTTTTACATGACTGTTTCACCTTACTAAATTGATCGCAAGTAAATACTCTATTGAATTAAAGTGTGATGTATCAGTCTGGGGACTCAGGCTTACTGTCTTTTGATGGAGGATGTCCTTTCATGACCCTTTATCATTGTTAGGTTAATGTGAGTGATTTTTATTGCACCATTGTGGATTTTAGCCTCTATTTTAAAGAATTCACCAGTCACGATGAGTATGTACAGTAGATGAAGGTAATGAGTTATTTTAACCCCACCAAATCCAGTATTTATAAGCAGTATTTATTACATTTAATAATAAAGTACTTACCCTATTTATTGATCATGTATTTTGATTTATTTATTAATAGGACTTCACAATTTATTACAAAGTCCCTCTGCTGAGGGACAAAAGATGTGTCTGAATACTCTGGAAAAAAATCAAGCAAATAGACCTAAAAACATCGAAAATTGTACCTATATTTGCTTATAACTATATTATAGTGTGTAGTAACTTATTTATATACTGCTTATAAATGCTAAATAGGGAGGCTTAAGAGATATCCAAAAAGTACTATGTGACAAATTCATTAAATCTATTTAAAATCATTTGTGTCCATAATATCAGCTTTCTATTTTGAACAAATTTAGAATTTTTGATTTCTTCTTTTTTTTTTTTTTCAGTATCTAAATATCGTTGTGGGAGTATGTGTTGCTCCACTTCTTCCACTTGTGCACAGGTGAGAGGATAATGTCAAACTAATTATCTGAGTGCAGAGTATCAAAAGAGGAGAGTGCTCATCTTTTGATTATTCATGACTTTTGAAAGTTTCATAATATCCAAATGTGTTAGTTTGTGAGAAAATTATGAATCGGCTGTTTCAGAATTATAGTTAATTACTGCGCTAAATACACAATGAAGGGCAAGTCAGATAGATTCCCCTTCAGGTTGATCTGTATCTTAGTCTGATGAACTTGCTCAACATGTATCGTGCTGGTCTTCATATTAGGGTCATTTGATTATTCACAACACATGTCATTTTAGTCCTGAGTGGGAACAGCTTGCTCCTGTCTCTGGTTTGTTTGAAGGAGGTGAACAGCTGTCAATGAGAGGAGCATGGGGACGCAGGACTAGACATGGGGCAGGGTGGGGGGATGGTAAAGCACTAAACCCCCACCAGGGTCCTTCTAAAGATAAATATTGATTGCGGACAGTTTTAATTACTTCTTTAAATTGAGCAATTTTGGTTTTCCCTGTTGGCTCCCTGTGAAAAATCCATGTAGGATTCCACATTGAGGGAGAGGGAGAGGGTTGAGCATGGCGCACCATAAATCACTGCGGATACATAATTCATTGGAAGCATGTGAAAAGGACAAGACAAGATGCTTTGGATCATTGAAAACAGCATTTCCACAGGTCTTTCCATGTAGTGAGATCTCCCTCTTTGTTTGTACTGGAATTTGTTTCCTTGTTCAACTTGCACTCTCATCTGAATGATGCCGAATGATAAATGTGGATCTTTTCAGTTTTATTCTTGTGCATTTTATTATCAGATTTGATCAATATGAAAAGATATTTGATTAGAACAAATGTCAATATTTTCATTTAACAGGGGAAATGGATAAAATAGAGGGAACGGCAGAATAAAGATTTTACTCAGTGATAGTGTCACTGCAGTTTGTCCACTCGTCTTTCGGAAGGGCAAGGTCAGTGCTAATCTCTACTAATGTGAGGGCTACTCTCGATCTTTGGTCATCATCTGGCATGTCATTTCTATCACAGCATAAGGAGCATTCTCTCTGGCCCTTTTTCAGAGTCTCAGTGCAGAAAGGAGATCATGTCCTTGACATGTAGGAAGCATTATTGCCCTGCTGTTGAAATGTGGCTGCTAATAGGAACTGGAAGATATCAGGTCTTTCCGTTAAGATATATATACATAGGATGAAGGTGGTCTCTCCGAGTTGCTGCTGGAATCATGATTGGAATTTATCAGTTTCATTAGGGTTATCTGAGTCACCACAGCACTGTCCTGAGACTTCATTGCGTCCGCCAAGGATGTTGTGTTTTCATCGTGTTTCTTTGTTGGTTTGTTTATTTGTCAGCAGGACTATGCAGAAAGTACTGAACGGATTTGCACTGAACTTAGTGGAGGGATGGGACATTAAACAGTCAGAGTGCTGACATTCTGTAGTTTAGCAGGTATAATTTTTACTATGTTTACTGTCTTAGTTGAGCACGTTGGCATGCTAACACTTTCTAATTAGCATTAAACACAATGTACAGCTGAGGCTGATGAGAATGTCATTAGATTTGCAAGTATTTAATCATATACCAAAATATCTGGCAAATTAAAGATTAACCTGATGATGGTTCTAGATGAAAAGTCACCAAATCACCAAAATCATTTTAATTTATCCACTGGGGACTGTGAATATCTGTACCAAATTTCATCAATCAGTCTTCCTAGTAGTTGGTTTAAAATCTCACTGTAGTCTCCATTCTGGTTGTTGTGGAAATGTAAGTGTTCCCATTTCCATTTTTCTGAGCATTAGGGACATTTCGTATTCTAGCCTAAAACTTGAAATGGAGCAGTAGCTCTTGGGGCAGCTCTGTCTGGATGACTGCTGCCTATTAATGGCAGCTCCCACTCTTCTTTTCTTTTCTTTTACTGACCTGCAGCGTCTCTTTGGCTTACTTGTGGGAGACGTAACACAGCTTCCTTCCACTCATCTGTCCCAAATTTACACAGTCCCTTGAGACCCAGCTCTCCATATCGCCAAATAGATTGGTCACTGGAATTACACGATTGAGGTTTCTGAGCAAGGCATTGCTCTGCTGTATTGTAAAGACCCCTACACTGACCTGTGCATGGAAGCATAGGAGGAAGAATTTTTACACTCTGTTCATCAGAGATGCCACTAGCAATTGGCTTGGAGTTTTTCCTGTCCCTCTTCTGGGATTGAAGAGAGGAGAGTGAAAGGTAGCTGGCTGGAGCACTGACCTTAATCTGAAGGGTTGTGCTGTTATAAGCAGAGGTGAGTCTGGTCAGCTGTGCTATGCCAGCCTGTTGTCCATCCATAACATGACGGCGGCTGGAGAATGCATACAGAGCGAAGCGTTAAATGTAGATACTCTAACTCTTGCGCCTCACCCACTCAGGAGTAGAACAGGTTCAGGCTGGTGTGGTTTGTTCGGGTACATAGTCATATTTCATAGAGAGAATAGCGGTCCCATTTGTTTTCAATGGAGACACGTAAATAAAAAAATAAAAAATAAAATACAAAAATAAAAAAATACACCGAGCAGATATTGCAACGGGGAGCAACATTACAGACTGACCAACCTCAGTACATTTCTCATGCCTTGTTCTACATTATTAGAATACTGCAAACAAAAAGGAGAGGATTCTTGTATGCTGTGTGTTGCAGTCAGTTATTGTTGTTTGATGTGTCTGATGTGGTGTTTTGTGCTACCTGGCCTGTTTCACATTCTTATTCATGTGAGTGGATCAGCATATATACTATACATCAATAGTGTAAACACCACTCAACACTTTACCTCGCCCTGCAGATGACGAGGAATGTTCTAAAACAAACTCAAATGAATAAATAATATGTCAAGGAAGTGCTTATACTCAGATCCATAAATTACCTCAGCAGGCCCCACACTGTCCTCCATGACATCGGTGTGAGTGAGAGTCCTGCCTGTGATTACCCCCCTCTCTTTCTTATGCACCAGACTGACAAGCCCATGTCGGAGAGACAAGCCCCTCGCCTCTGAGCACTAATGGATGATTGGTGGCAGGATAGGAGGCTTCAGTTCTCTCTTTTATCCTTGCCTGCTTTTGACCCAGAGAGACAGCAGTAATCGGCCCGGCAGAGGGGTAATCATTCCCCGTGTGCCGACTCTGATAAGTTGGAACACCTTCCCCCGGCAGCGGAGGGAGCTCCTGCAGCCTCCCCGGTTATCGCTGTCCCCGGCACCCCTTCAAGAGGCTGCATTGCCTCCTCTTCCAGGCTCAAAGGCTCCATCAACAGCAGCTCTCTGCTCTGCTTTCATCTGACAGAGCACATAAGCTGCTGAAAGGGAGGAAAAATGAACTGGGTTCTATCTCTCAAACTGTGATCTTATGAATTCGATTTGGTCACTTTTAAAATGTAACTGCACAATTTGTTATTTTCTCCTGTTTCCCTTTCTCTGTTAATATCTGTGGCGATAAATTGCTTCGATTGACAGGCTCATTTTTTTTGTTGTGTGCTTCTGTATTTGTGATAAGGCAGCAAACCGTGGTCACCTGCAGGGGCTGAGAAGTTCTCTGAGGCTGGAGTGCTATTGCTCAACACCTTTCATGTAAGCCACTGTGAAAATTGTTTGGCTTATTTTGTTGAGGAAAATCCCCATGTTTTGCTTGATTACATTTTGTTATGGTTTTCCTCCCATTTTTCAGAGAACTTCTTAAGCCTGCCGAGATTACTGTTTAATAGGGATGATATTGTGCTGGCTTTATTGGCTATTTGCAGCTGCACCGCCGGTTCATTTAATAGCCCCGTCGGTTGTTAAAGGGATTACACAGCTGCCACACTCTAGTGTGTACTGTGGGCCTCTGGTGAAAAAAAAAAAAAAAAGACTATTGCCTGAAATGGAAAAAGGGACAGAAGGGAAAAATAATTTTCTTTAGTTTTTCAAAAATGCGTGATCATACATGCAAAGTTTGCCTGCCACATTCAAATTACCTGCTCGCCCCTTTGTGATCTGACTCTGATGATATCCCATTCCATATCTAAGTGACCTTTAGAAGGCCAAAGGCTCTACCCAACATTGATTAAATAAATTGATCCCCACACATTCAAAGGATATTAATTAGACATGGAAAACAAGTGAATGAACACAAATAGCTCTTAGTTTAAATGCAATAGCAAATAAAACATTGAGGGAGATGTGAAAAAGCCTAGTAACACATAAAAACCTGAAGTCTCCTCATATTAGTTTAAAATGGTCAAGCGTGTGCAGAAACTTTGCTTTGTGGATTGATGATAAAATCGTTTTCAAAATGGCATTGTTTTTCTCAGTTAAGATGATCGTTTTATGGCTTCATGTAAATTCTTTTCATATTAAACCTGTTTTTTTTTTTTCTTCAAGGGAAAACAAATCCGCGTGATTACTGATACATTCTAGTGTTAAGATCAATATTTAGCCGGACTGAATCTGTCATCTTTGAACCAGGACGCATGCTGAGATATCGTACTTTCGTGGCCTGTGACTTGTCCATGTCAGGAGCAGCTGCCAAATAGGTTTCAGTTGAGAGGGCAGAGTCATACAATATGTGCCAAAGCTAACAGCTGTTAACCACACAACCTGCAGGCTATGAACTGCAGCTCTGTCCATTGTCAGTCTTTCCACAGTTAAATATTCCAGGAGGAATTTGTTACAACAAGGCCATACATAACGGGTGAAAACCCTTTACACCAATATTGCTCTCAAAATTGGCAGCATGAGAAGGAGGGACATGAGGGATGCTTGAGAGTGGTAACCTATCCCTCTCAGCCCCCTGGGAGCCACTTGGCCAGCTTTCATCCACATAATTATAATAAATTTGACATTTCATAGATAATATTGATTTCTTTATTTTAGCATTTCACCATAGGTGACAGTCTAGTGTCAAGAATGAAATTTCTATTGATCTTCTGCGCATTAATCCCTCATGTGTATGTGATCATTTTTATAAGACCTTTTACTGCACATAAATCAATATTTCATATTTCCAGCCATGCCAGAGGAGATGTCATATTTGTAAACTGTGTCTTGACACTAGCAATTCCTTTCTTGTTCAGCTGCAACTGTGCAAGACCAGTCAATTTGGGGTGGTGGGAGCAGAGGCACAAGGGAGGAGGGGTGGAGGACGAGGGAAGAGAATTTGCAGTCTGCGGCTTTGGTCTGGCTGGGAGGAGCTGAGCTTTTCTTGAGATACGTACTGCAGCACTGATGATGAAATATCATTTTTAGAATTAATTAGCTTCCAAAGTGATGGAGGGCTGTTAATAATGAAAATAAACTGGCAAATCATTTCAAATTGATTAACTCAGTGCTAGGAACAGGATACTGAATACTTCTTTAAATTGTCTGTTAATTTCTCTAATTTCTGGTTATATTTTTTTTCCTAAGATTTTTAAGAGTATGATTAAATCCCAACAGAGTGTGCTGACGAAAACGTACTGTAGATTTGATTGAACTTAACCTTTGATGAGGTAAGGTGAGATAAGGGAGAAGGATTTTACAGTAGCATTTTCACTAGAATTGAGGGTATTTTTTTGTGGCATACCTGCATTAATTGGTGTTCAAATTTTAAAACTAACATTAAAAAATACAGGCATATAGAATATTTTAAACACATGAGGAAATTGCACGTGCTCCCTGTCCAGTATCTTTGGAAGTGTCAGAATGAGTGACTTGTTTCCCGCAATAATTTAAAATAAAATTTCCCCATATACAGGAATGTTGCTCTCAGCTGCAGGATAACATAACAATAGCCATGGAGAATGCACAACTGTTTGGTGAAAAATATGATCACCTGAATGGTGCAGACACCTGACCTTTTCTCAGTCTCCCTTAACATGTCCCTTCCATACAATCAGTGTGAGAGCGCCGCACAAGAAAGGCCAGTCCATTAAGAGAATATGCTAATTTTGCCATCCGCTCCTAATTGATGCCATTTTACCAAGTAAACAAGACTTCTGTCTACAATGGATGTGTTTCTGTCAGTTAAAAGGAAATTTCAGATCGGCTTTTTCCTGTAATTTTCTCTCCGAGAGCTATTGGTGTGCCATTATTGCAAATTATAAGTCTCTCCTTTCGAAGAGAGGTGCTATTCTTGCCATGTTTTTTTTTCTCCCCTCCTTAAAGGCCATCCACTATTTTTTGTCAGTCACTGGAGAATCTTCATTCACGTGAAAAGGTGTCAGTGCCTGACTGTTTGAGCATGATGACAGACACCCAGTAGAAGTGTGAGTGACTGCCTGACACCATAGAGGTTTGTCAATGATGTCAACGGCACTCTGGCAGCTAACACAGTATTGTCCCAGACACTCTACAGGACAGCACCATAATATAGGACGTCGACAGGGCGTGATGTGTTATCTCCACAACCTCTCTCCCATCCCTCAGTCTTTACCACAGGCCATGACTGAAGGTCTGAGAGGATCCTCGATGCCGTGAGTTGCCTAGATTCATCTTCCCTGTCAGCTGCGTAATGCTGTATGAGCTTGTTCCTCCATTCAAGTAATGCTGATGAATCTGCTGTCCAGACGCCCTGCGTACCACTTTGTTGAAACAGGGGGATAGACCCATCACAATGTACCTTTGGGTTTGACCGTACACGATCACTTCTCCCCTTCTGCCAAATAGTTCTTTAGCAAAGAGGCTATCAGTGTGTGTGTGTGTGTGCATGTGTGTGTATGTGTGTGTATGTGTGTGTATGGGGGGTGGGGGGGCTGCATGGCCAGGCAGGCGAGGTTGACTGGCACTCAGTGCTAAGCTGTCTCTCTGAGGAAAGGGCTGTTTAAAAGGCAGGAGCTGGCAGTGGAGCAGACCTCTCAGCTCCCTGTCTAAATACTGCCTCTGTGTGACTGACAGCAAAGAAACAGCACACTGGCATTCTCCTTTCAGCCAGTCAGCAACCCTTTAACAAAAACCACAGGATTTAACATAAAACTCAGACCAGAGTGTCACCTAATGCAGTATTGCTGCCTTCACAGCTCTTTAAATTATTTAACATGACAAGCTGTCCTTTTGTTGTTATTGTTGGGCATGTGATATGACCCTGTCACTTAAAAAAAAAAGAAAAAAGTGCTGCTGTAACATGACTTAATTAGGATGATTTGAATAATCCTGATTTTTATACTATGTAATCACAAAATCATCTTCCACGTAGTAAAATACTGATTTTTTTATGTTCCTAATAATATGAGATTATGAAAACTCTTCCTTTGTACTTTGAATTCCTCTCCTAAGAAATGATACAAGCTTCATCTTTGATTTATTGTTATTTGTTTAGAGATTGACCTTTCTAAATTCAATTCTTAGACATATAAAATGTTCTTTTCCCCTACAAGGGGACAAACAAGAGTCATCAACAGGCAAAAAGAAGACATTGCAAATGTTGCAAACGCTTAATAGCACAAAATTAACAATCTGTGTGGTTTTGCTGGATTCAATTAGAGGGATATCTTGCTATTTCATGATGCACTTAGGAATGACAAAGCACAGATATAAGTATTGATTTTTTTGTATCCATAACTGGATAAACAATATGTATATGTATGTATTTGCAGGACAAATTGAATCAAAATGCACATATTACATTGAGGGCCCTGGAAGACTGACAGCAATTGAATTTGTCAGTCAAGAATTTAGTTAAAGAGTTAAAGACCTTTGATCTGCCGTTGGGCAAAATGATACGACCGTCCAACGTAAGAGATATTTATGGCATCTTGGCTTTGGTACTGTTGTCCTGCTTTTTTATGTGAATTCTTCTTCTTGATGCTCATTTTCACTCAGTTCTGCAGCGTGCATGTCTGCTCCTGTGTTTGTATATGTGTGTGGTTGTGTGCGTGTTCGCATTTGTGCATCTGTAGATGTGCATGTTGGTGTGTGCCAACAGGAAAATGCCTGTCTGTATGTATTCTTTATGCTGGTATGTGTGTGTATGTCTGTCCGTGTATGTGTGAGTGGCGGGGGCATGTGTGAAGGAGATTGTCTCCAAGTGGCCAAGAGGTAGCAGAGAGAACGATAGCTATGTTTGTGGATTAATAACTATTAATTCTCCTTTTGACTGTAATTGATGCTTAAATCTCCACTCCCCTCCTCCTCCCGGCAGACCTCTTGTCCCCCCGTCAATTCTGTCCTTCTAATAAGGGCATTATTCCAAGGGATTTCATGCATTCTGATAAATCAAATTAGAAGGCCAGTGACTTAGATAGATTGCAGCGAGTAATTAGAGAATCCTCAATGCCTTCCTTGCTGCCACTCATTTACAAGAGTCTGTTATCTACCTATCTGTGCGCAGCATGAGGCGGTGTGGGTTTGCATCACTTTTCCCTCTTAAAATTCCTTCCTTATGTCACTGGAGAGACAGATCCCAGACCATATCTTGTCACCCAGGCTAGCACACCGCACAACGGACAGCGCAGTGGGACAGCCATTAATTGGAGCAACTTGGGTTGGTAAGTACCCACGTGTGTGTCAGTGACATGCAAGAACAAGGAGATGGGCTGACACATGGAGACAGGGGACACCCTGGGCTGGCCTGCCCCCACCCTCTCCCACCTACACACACACACAGACACACACATACAGACACACCTTCACATGCCCCCTCCTTTGCCCCTCGCACTCTCTCCTTGCCCTCTGGAAACAACACCATGTTCTTGATACTGAGTCAGTGGTCACTATCCATGTCAGCGGAGCAGCCTTGTTCACATGAGGCAAATGTTGTGTGTGCTTGTGTGAACGTGTGAGTGTGCGTGTCTGTTTGGAAAATGAATACAGTAATTGTGGTTTGGACAATTAAGTGTGCTTTCGATTTGAAGAGCGCTACTGTTCTTAAAAAAAAAAAAAACAATAATAAAGGTGAAATCAGTCGTGGAACGTAACATTGAGCATTGAACAAATTTGAGCTGCCTGAAACTTTACTTGAGTAATTCCATTTCATTCTATTTTATATTTCTACTCCATTACATTTTAGAGGGAAATATTGTACTTTTTATTCTACTACATTTGTTTGAGAACTACAGTTACAAGTTGCTTTGGAGATTAAGATTTTACATACACATGTATAAATTAAACTAACAGTATATAACAATGTTAAAATTATCTCCACCAGCTGCAACAGTAAAATGCTATTGATACATACAATAGTATTATATAGAATAATATAACTGGGTCCATTCACATGGACCATTTTCGACTTGAGTACCTCTATTTTTGATACTTTGAATATATTTAGCTAGTAACACATACATACTTTTACTTGATATTTTCAGTGAAGGACTTTTAATGGACTTATGATGGTGTATTTTCATTGTGTGGTTTTGCTGTTACTTAAGTAAACTACCTGAATGCTTTTTTCCACCGCTGTTTGAAATTAAAATAAAATATCTGTCCAACCAAGAAGAGAGATCACTCAATAGAGAGGACCATCTGTGTACCTTACAATCATCTTAGAGTCCAAAGTCTTGACAGCTGCTCTCCCTCCTGATCTACCGTATCCCCTCCATGGCATTTTTCTTCCTTTCTTTTCCACTTCCTCTGCAAGCCTATCACAAAGCAGTCTGACAGAGTTCAATTCTCTCCTTTAAGAGGATGAATGAAGATAAAAAGCAAAGCAAAATGGAGCACGAGAGGCATCACTTGCTTTGATTCATGATGGCTGGGAGTTTGGCGCTTCTCTGCAGCCTGCCTGCTTGGCTGCCTGCCTGCTCGCCTTCCCCGTCTGCTCCTTCCCAGGCACTCTAATGGAGAGCCGCAGTCTGCTCGCAGTGACACCGTCAAGCCATCAGGAATGGCTGATTATGGTGCTAAATATTGATCTCTGCCTCACATGTGTCAAAATTCCCCCCACCCTTTAATTAGAATTTCCCCTCCGCGCCATACAGGAACTAACTGAATATATTAGAGGACTTCATGAGGAGGAGGGGAGTGCAGCTAGTGGGGCATAATTGTGACCTCTTGTCTTGCTTCTTCCCTCCTGAGTTTTGAGATGACTCCCAACTGTCTGTCTAATGCTCCCGGCCTCTGTGATAATCAGACTTATTTTCCTCATCTTATCACAGGATGATCGGCCTGGCTCTCCTGTTCTCTGTACTCCTCTCCCCTCTGCCTTCTCCCTTCTTTCACATCTCCTCCTCCTAGCCTCTTTACCTTGCCCTTTCCATTCCAGCTTGTGTTTTTTTTTTTCTTAATATTATATAGACTGGCTGTCTTGAAACACAATTATGTTTAGTTTATGTTTAAAAAAAAAAAAAGTCAAGTAAAAAACATAAAACCTCCTATTTTTATGCAGTGTGTTTAATTAAAAAATGGTCCGTAAAAGAGAACTCCCACTGATTTAGCTTTGCACTTCCGTAACACCGTCGGACACATGATGTGCAGCTTTTATAAAAATGATCAAAATTGAGGCAGCAGAATCAGAGACATTGTCTTTTTTATTTATTCCACGCATTCTTTTTCCTCGTGCACAGTGCCTACATTACCCACAATACAACTCGACTACCCACATTTCTGTTTGAGATTTAGTGGAGTTATGCTAGTAGGAGTTACTTCGAGCTGCTAGCCTCAAGCACAGATGAGCTTTTGGTAAACTCACAGTTTTCTTCATTTTTAGACCTGTAGTCCTCAGACTCAGCCCACTCTGACTCAAGTGACATATCTTGAGTCAGTTCTGCAGATTTTGCTCAGCAGCTCCCCCTGGAGAGTCAGAAGGCTTTTTACATTTTTTTTTCACATATGCACAAAGGTCGTCTGTGCAAGTTTAAGTAAAGTTTTATACTTTATTAAAATCCACACCAAGTGTTTCGTCCACACCAAGTGAACGAAACACACGTTTGTGCGTTGGTCGAGGAATTGAACCAGCAACCCTCCGATCTCCGGGCAGTCCAAAGTCTAAAGCCGCATGCTTAACTTGCTGCGCTACGGCTGCCCCCAAGCAGCTTATTATGACCCGTAGTTACGTTTTATTGTTAGGCAACCTCTAGCAAAAGGAGGGAGTAAGGTGAGGTGGTACGAAGAGCAACATAGTCCATGTTAGGAGGTGGATGGATGAACAAAACTTTAACACAGGAGACCACTGTTTGTTGAAACTGATATGATGAGTCATTGTTTCCTTTATCCATGACCGCTCTACAACCTAAACCGCGTTATTATTATTATTGTTACTATGATGTCAAAGATCCAGTACACCTACTGCTGGTACTCTCCCATGGGTCATATCCAGACAAACAACCTGTTTGGTTGTTTACATTGAAGGATTTGTTCAAACAGACAGTTCCCCTTAAATGCCTTTTTTTTTTTTGCTATTTCTGCTGATCCAAGGCCAAAGTTCCAAGGCCTTACAGTATAAGAGAAAACAACCTAAGATTCAGTGGCTTAAATTTTATTTTCATCCAGGTCTAAGTGTTAACAACCAATATCATAAAGTTGCCCCGAAAGGAAAGCCATCACACTGTTAGTGCCACAGCAAAGCAGTCATCATGCACTGTTAATAAATAAAAATATATCTATATATGTAACATTACCAGATTTTTGAAAACTTCTTCTCTCCCAGGATTTATCATTTTTATTTCTGCTATCTCTGTAGTTACATACTTTTACTGTTATTTTATTTTATCTGTTTTTCACAGCAGGTGGTGGCGCTCACTTGTCACCTCTTCCCAGATTTCAGAGCACTAACATGCTACCTCTCCTCCTAACCCTCTCCAGCTCTTAATCCATCTTTTCCCCCTTTCCCAGTTCTCTTTTTTCTCTCTGCCCTCCTCCCCTCCTCTCATCTCTCTCTCTCTCCCATACTTTGGATAGGAGGCACTGGTCGTTATTATAGGACGCTGGCAGGCTTGCCGTCAGTTGCATTCTGGCGAGAGTCAAGTGCCACAAGGTGCCTTTTTCTATTTGTTTGTTTCATGCTACACTGCACCAGCCACTGACCTGTGCTAGCCATGTCGTGCAAGAGGGAGGCAGGTTCATCCAATCAAAGACCGGCTGAAAATTAACACTGATCTTTCCATTCCTGAAAAGGGACTGTGGCTGAAGGCAATTTCATGACCATAGGGTGGACTCTGATTTTTTTTTTTAAATACATTTTTATTAACTGTGTAATATATTTTTCTTCTTTTTACATTTTAGACAATTTAAATGTTTACATCAATGGGATCAGTTTTATGTTACAAATAAAACATTCGCAAACAGACACTCTCACTCTGTTCACAACTGAAATTGTTTTCACTCAAAATGTAATTTTTGAGTCTCAGTCTTGAAATATGATTTTCTAATATCACTGATTTTTTTTTTCACCGTGAATTCAATCTGATCCCCTGCAATTCAGTACATGCAATATTCATAGTTGATCCATTGACTGCTATTCAAGCGGGAACTATTTGAAGAGGGAAAGTTCATGTGCATTTTTGATGGATTGTGCATGTCTTCCCCTACTCTATATGGATAGAGAGCTTGTTTGAAGGTCAGTGATTCTCTTCAGTCAGAGTCTTCCTTCCACACTGCTTTTTTTTTGGGGGGGGGGGGGGGAGAATATCTCCAGTCTTCACTCCATATTTTTCAAGTGCTTCTAGGATGACCAGGTTGAATGACCTTGAATCCTGGTACAGATGAATCTCTTTGAGCCTCCACTCTGTCCTTTTCTCAGGGAACTCTGTCATGAAGAAAGACAATGACCTTCTCCCATCAGGCTTTTCATGTAAAATATCCACTTTTCCCAGCTCCAAACCTTTTCATGCCTTTGACATTTTATGTGTTTTTCACTGTATGTGTGTTGAGGTACATTTTCCTCAAACATACATCAATACTCAAATTGCATTTGATTTATTCCTCTTTTCTGACAAGTTAAAATGCTTAATGCTGTTTTCAATTAATTCATTTTCCTCTAATCTCAATTTATAACCTGCAGTTTGTTTATGTGATTTAAGAAAGAGAGTCAATATTTAGAAATTTGGACACTTCTGTGTGTGCATGCCTTTGTGTTAACATGTAGGAAGAAGGGGTTGAACAAGGGTTGAGTGGATCTTGAGAGCTGGCAGGTGCATTATTGCAGCAGGCTCTGCCTAGCTTGACATGTGTGTGTTCCTAATCTCCCAGTGATATGACAAAGCTGTGTGGGAGCCTGGGCTGGATCTCTTCTGTCTGTTGTGACACACACACCATAACCCCCTCCCCTCTTCCCTTTTGTCCATTACACACACACACACACGCGCGCACACACACACGCGCACACACACACACACACACACACACACACACACACACACACACACACACACGCACACGCACATACGCACATACACGCATGCACACATCATATCCCCCTCTTGACCCTTCAAAAATTCACCACTCTGCTATCTACTGGCACCCTCTCACTGTAAATGTGTATTTATATTTGCTATGGCGAATTTGTAAAACCATCATCACACATATCTGTTCGCATTGTGGGCGCATGCCTACACTGTAGGTGTTCAAGTGCACAGAAATTCATGCAAACAAGAGGAGAGGCCTCACACACCCTGCAGACTGTGTGTGAGTGTATTAGTTAGTCAGCAACTGAGGTAAAAGATGTGGTCAAGTTGTTGTTGTCGAATAGTTTGACCCGAAGTTGTTTGAAAAATAACGTTAAACAAATCTCTTTCTTTGCCTTTTCACAAGTTGATTTCATCGCTACTGAGATTCAGCTTGGAAGCAAAACTAAACTGGTGGAAGGACTTTGGAGCTGCAAAACAAAGCAAAATGGCGTTGTTGTTTAATCAAGTAGCGACACTATGGAGGTCTTGAGCTTTGTGCTCATAAGAACTCATTTTCTTGTTGAACCTTTAATCATCCCTCAATAGACAATTTTGGTGTTTATATTGCTGTTGATATATTTTTTTAGCTCTATCTCTATTCCTGTGCTCTTCTCAATTAATACAACTTTGTCATTTTTATTTAATTCAGCTCTTTAAGGTATTTTTGGTGCATGTCAGGCCTTTTTTAAGAGAGCAGGCAGAAAATACAAACATGAAGTAAGAGGAGAGAGAGATAGGTGAATGGCATGCAATGTTGTAGGATCAAACCATTGCAATTACATGGGGAACGCCTTAATCTGCTAGGCTACCAGGGTACCTGCTTTTTTAATCCGGATTGCAGATGATAGAGGACCACACACACACATACACACATACACACATACACACACACACACGATGTGACTCCAAGACATGAACAGATTACATGTGCATGGGTGTGCTTTATATGTTTCACTTCACATGGAGCAGCGACACAAACCATAACCCAGGATGAGGGCATATTCATGTGGGAACTGAGCCAGTGCATCTGACCATGTTGACATTTTACACAGTGACATCAGACGGAGGGATAGTTTGCATCTCTGCGTTCAGTCACATTGTCACGGTGGAAGGTGTAAATGGGGGGGGGGGGGGGGGTGAGCAAACGCAGATAATGGGCAGCTTTATTTAGACTTTAGGAATTTAAAATGTAGTAATTTCATAATATTTCCAATCTCTGAATAAATTAATTTGTATTTTAAGCTGCTTTGGTAAAATTATGTAAATAAGATTGTTAGATGAGCATTGTTGTGAGTTGGTGACGCCCCACGTGCGTCATCAAAACTAGATTCCTCTCCTGTGTGTTTTTACAGTTTGCTCCTCAGTATCCTCCAGCCTCGCCCCAGAGACCTAATGCATCATTTGAGGCTCATACAATTCATTGCTTCCCAAGCCACTGGCTCCTACCAGCCTGATAGAGGCATTTTTCGCCACTTAGAAACACGCACTGTGTGTCCGATCCCTTCCTCCTTAATATGTCCTCTATTACCATCAGGCATTTATGCCTGTTTTTTCTACTTCAGTAACCACTGAGCACCGGCTTCATTAAAACTAATTGAATTGGAAACATGTCTGCCTGAGGAAACATTAACTCTTTCTATAAAGGAAATTTCCGATTTCATTTTGTCAATAAGGTCAAAGGACTGAGCCCATGTGTTCAATACTGATACACACTGTGCCCATAAACTTAAACGGTACAGCTATTTAATTTAGATAGACAGAGCAGAGTACTGTCTGTCGACACTAAGGGTACTATTTGAACTCTTGTGGTTTCTGGTGATTACATGATAATTTGTAGAAATCAACTGTCTTTTTTTTCTCCAAATGTATAGTTTCCTGCAGAAATCTGAAAAAAAAAACCTCTAACACAATGTCCTGTCAATTTCATTGCATTATTAATTTCTTGTGGTTAGCATAATTGAGTCTTGGTACAAGCATTGCATTAATGGTTTTTACTGACCACACTTGAAACAATAATTTGATGGCATCCATCAGAAATCAATGTGCAATAACAGAGCATGCACAGCTGTTTAATATGAAGTAAATATTTATGAGTGATCTGACTAGGCATCAAGTTCAGTCAATCTTCTTTGAAAGGATCTGTGCGAATGATTAACCTCATTTTACTGGTGCTGTCTGGGCTGGTAATGGCCATTAGAGCTAAGAAGGAGTGAGGCCTTTGATTTTTGGCTCCTCATCATTCACAGCTTGTCGCATCCCTTCATCCTTCATACATGGCTGCTGAATTGATTGTCTGTTTAGTCCTATGAATGATAAAGCTGCTCTGGGCCACAGGCTGAGAGGGACAGACACGGCTCACTTCCATCTATATGCAAGGTGGATTTCTTTTCCTGCCTCGCCACTTGGAAATCAGCTTTTTGCATTATTTATTGGACAATCATCAGCATTTCAATATGGTAAATCAAATAGTCACAGTAATATAACTATAGACAGTCGTATCCAAAGGGCCATCATTCCACTCATTATTCATTCATTTTGTTTAGAGCTATAGTCGGCGGGATTCATAAGTTGTGTAATCAACATGTTTTACTGCGGGCTCACACAGCTGCCTGCCTGAAGAGAGGGAAAGGTAACATGAAAGGAAGTGATTCTAAATGTGAGAGCGTAGACTGAACGCACTGAACGAATGAAAAGAAGCAGAATTATTTTTAAAAAGCGGTACATAACCGAGGGCAGCAGGAGAGGCAGGTGGAGTATGACAGTGGGGAAAAAGCAACATGACAACCAGAGTGAGCTGGCGTACTTAACCCTGTGAGCCCGTACGTATCATATATGATACCCACATTTCTGGGACTCATTGCATCACCATCAAGCATAAACTTTGCATTTAACCCTTTTAGATGAACTCTTATGCTCGTATACTGACTCCTGGTAGACACTCCTCACTTTTCTAAATGTTTTGACATGTGTGATACAAACAAAAAATATACTTAGAATTTTTTTTTTTAATTTTTTTTTTTTACATTTTGTCAAAGGGACAAATAAAGAGTTCATATTTGAAAAATTAGAATTTTCTGACCATTCTTTCATAGTTCAGGTCTCACAGGGTTAAAACTCAGATGAGTTCTTTAAATCACTTTCATTTTAAAGGTGGCCAGGTAATGAAGAGCATGGTGTGGAGTTTTAGTCTTATAGTTCTATTTCAGGTCTTGCCAACAAGATTTCTTATAAGGTTCTCACTTATTACCTCAAAATAACTTCACTGAAATTTACTCTAGGCTTAGTTTTATCCAAGTCAGAGAAAACTACACTCTATGTACAAAAATCCTCCTGCTGTTGTGTCCTTTAGGGTGTAGAAATACTGTATTGTAGATTCTCGTCATTGGGCAACATGTAAACATGTAAGTCTGGAAAAAGTAGCACAGAAGTTTGTAGCATGTGTATTTTGCATCCTTATAATTATTCTCCCACTGTATTCCCCGCTGACTACCGCTGCACTCTACCCTTTGCTGCCGCTGTTGAAAAAAAAAAAACATATTTCTCCTCCTTCTAAATGTACCGTTTGAGCAGCTGTGAGGCTTCCTCTGCAGATGTCTACCAAGTTCTCATGTAGTGCAAAGGTGAAAGGTCAATTGCTCTTCCACCGCAGGGATCAGATGAATCAAAGGTCTAGCTTATCTTTCCAACATGGTAATTCAGACATTAGACCTCCAAACTAAACTTAAGTCACAACCAACACTGTCAACATTCTCTTGAAAAAAAAACAAAACAATAATGCCCAGTCAATATAAAGTAAATGGTGGGGAATGGCTCCTGTCTATAACTGTGGATGTTAATGGTCAGTTCACACATACTCCTGCAGACAGTCACATCTATGACACTTCTCTCTTCCAATCCACCAAGCGCCACACACACGAACTTCGTCATACTGCATCGCAGAATTAGACAAAAGTGCAACAATGTGCAGCTGCGCGTGCAACATAATCCATGACTGTCACAGTGTGCAGCATGCATCTAATAGTGGTAGCCTACTGTGGACGTGAAGGAGTGTTCTCTGAAGCTAGGGCTATGTCTTATAATTTGGTGCCTTTCTGACTTTCTGTACAAGCACTTAGCAGCACACAGCACACAGGCTCAGTCCTCGGACGAGGGCCACCTGCACCTGCTGTCTCTGGTTTGTTGTTCTCTGCACAGGAGCTGAGGACAAGATGGAAACAACTGGAAAATGATTTTCCTTCTTCTAGTCCTCCTTATGCTGACACCATCACATCTAACCCTCCGCTGATGTCAAGTGTGGGGAGGAAATTAAGTCACAGGCCCCTTAATGAATTTAGACTCCAAGTCCTCCAGCATATATAATCGTGCACAAACACTGACAGAAGTCTTAGCTACACGTGTCATGTTTTATTGTGTGGAGATAGACATGTTTAAAACCTAACTGTACTTTGAGTCAATAGAGGGAACTTGTGACATTGTAATGCACCCTTTCAACAGATCTGCTAAATGTCAGCAAACTGGTTCTGAATGTAATCCCAATTTGCCTTGGAATTAGCGCTTTACAGTGACGATCTAATTATTTAGACAATTTATTGCCTGCCGCTAATATCTCTCAAAATAAGCTGTTCCCTTCATCTTGATCATGTGATAAATGTGAAATCACAGTGGATAAGTCCCAGACATGCCTCAGAGCCTGGCGTCACTTCTCCCTTCTGACAGACAAAAGGAAAGGCTTTGTGACAGCGGCACTGCTTCAGTTCGTGCAGGCCAGTCACTGCCGCTTTATACACGTTTCTAAATGACTTTCATTTCTGCAGTTAAGGACTGTAATGTGCAGATTTTGGTGCGCAGCAGCAACAGCTCAAAGTGGCTTGATTTGTAGTTGTATAAGGACAATCAGTAAATGGGATTAAAAGATATACAGTAGGATTTTTTTTCCGTACCTGACTGTAACCTGTGTGATTTAATGGCCGGTGAAGCATGCAAGAAATCAGAAGTGCGGAGCTGGACTCCCCCCCGGGGGGGTGGGAGGGGGGTTATGAGAGGTTGACGATAATAAGTTTACTATTAAACCACAATGAAACAACCAGGTTACTGTGACTTTTCATCGAACGCCGGCTCCGGATAGCAAAAAAACAAAAACAAAAAAACTGTAAAGTTAAGAAAAAAAAATACAAGTGGAGAGAAATACGTGCCTGTTTTGTGCCATTCTCACACGTTTCTTGTTCACTGAAAATTCATAATTGCACAAACAAGTGCACAATAAAACTTACAGTAAAGCTGTGCTACCTGCGAGAAACCAGGTTTTTCATTTTACAATAAATGTGTAATTTCTAGCTGCACTCTCAGTGCCTTTTCTGCTTCTTTGTAATGGCAGGTTGCAGGTATTCGGCCTTTTAATTTTGGAGAAGTGTTAAATAGTTTAGTTCTGGTTCTGGTCTGACTTGTCGGAAGGACAGAGCTGGTTAGATTAACAGAGCCTTTTACAAAATAAAGGTTCAGGCAAACGTATCGGTTTGAAGCGGAGCAATGTGGATCTCATACAAACTGAAATAATATAAAAGTGGATATTACATTTTTAACCCTTTGACTGAAAGGCAGCAAGGAAAGTCTATCCAGAAACCTTCAACTTTTATTCCCGTCAGCTTTCGCACGGTCAAAGAAGCTCCAGTGGAATATACTGAATTATAAAATCCGATGTTCTCTTTTTTTTTTTTAAATGAACGTTAAAAAAAATCAACTCGTGTGGGATCCAAACGAAAAATGAAGATTCCTATATTTAATCCGTTGTAACCTTTTCACTTGTCAAATACAAATAGACGTTAGAAAATGAAAAGAGGTTTTAACAGCCAGTGAAGGACTACTTTTTTTTTTTTTACATTGCTGAAATATTAGAAATGTAGACAGGGAAAAAAAACTTTCAGGTGTTCGCTAAATTAAAGGTGTGTTATGGAATTGTGATGACTGAAATATTTACCCAGTATAGGCTTAAATAAAATGGTTGAAATGGTCAAATTAAAAATATGTGCATTTAGAAAGCAACATATTTTTGTCGAACCAAAACAGGGAATTCAAACGTAACATAAAACATGAGTGAGCCTGTTATTTGCGATATATTTATTGTCTATAAAGGTAATAACTTACTTTTTTGTGATTTGAACTAAATAGCTCTACATAATTTCACAATTAGTTAATATCACTAAAATGGGGGAAAACCGTATTATTTTTAAACTGTTTTCACGCAAACAGGCCTGTAAGCGCTGAGAACTACACTCGAAGAAATTAAAACAAAGTTTGAACTCGAAAATAATATATTTTCGGTCGTGCTAAATTACTCAGCTGGGTCTAAATTTAAAGAATGAATTAATTTCAGAGAAATTATTTAGCAAAGAATTGATTTAAAAGTTTTATTTGTAAACATTAAATAATTCTTTCTCTCTAAAGTTTTTGAATTCGGCACCAAATGCGTTACAGAAGTTGTAAGTACATCATGATGTCAAAGATGTGGGCCTAGATCACACACTCATGAACCTTGATATAAGATGGGAGTTTCGTTTTTGTTTTGTTTTGTTTTTTTCATTTCCAAACGTGTTAAATCATAACTACCTAGACGTTTATAAGACATAAAACATAGACAACGTGCTCAGCATGAACTTGGATGGTTTGAAATCGTTTAAATTGCACCATGCTTAGTGTAGCTCTTGGCAATAGAAATAATAAATATATAGAAACGTTTATATTCAACAGCAACAATACTTACAGCACATACAAACAAGGAATGTCTGACAGTTTTACAAACACCATGGGTCCCTCATTTTCTATACAGATGAGATATTTTTCCACATATGCGTTATACATAAAAGGAGTGCCATAACTACGAATCTGTATCAAATCTAGCAGACTACATAGTGTCCGGTATATATTATATATAGACATCACCTCAGCAAGTGCCTATAAAAGAAAAGAAAAAGGAAAGAAAGTAAACTAGAACATGCGTTGTCTTTTCTGGATACTTTTGGGATCCTGTCAGAAACACATAGGCACGAGTCAGAAAAGAAAAGAAAATTAAATCTTTTCATTATAACAAACTTTGTACACGTTATAAACCGATGCACTGGAGGCATCACATAATCTATCATAATATACAGTGTGTGAGTGTGTGTGTGTGTGTGTGCGTGCGTGCGTGCGTGCGTGGCCATATATATATATATTCATATATATATATATAGATATATATAAAAATGGAATATATTACATCTGAGTTTGCTGAATCAGTAGAGCCGATGTTAAATAAACAGTAAGTGAATTCAGGACCGGATTAACTTTGTTGACAATTTGTCCACTGGAGAGAAATTCCCCGGGATGATTCACTCGTTTGGCACTCAGAAAAAGGAAAAAAAAAAGAAAGAAAGAAAAACTGAGAGAATTAAAGGGCCTACACAGCAATCACTCATTCTGTTTCTTCCTCCTGTTTATCTTTTTTTCCATGAATCATAATAGAGGACTCTTGTTCTATTAGCCTATTGAGCTTGCGAATATTCAGAAGTAATAACGTTAAAAATCTGCCAAGTCTGACTCAAACAGTCTTTTGGAAGTTCTTTGAGGTCTCGCCATGGAGCCAGACTCAGAAAGGTAGGGTGTCGAGGAAAAGTTTGTCAATTATTGCTGGCGGAGGGACTAGATCTTCTAGTTTTAGGTAAAAGATACGCTGCAGACCTTGGGTACATAGTGTGCGCAGTTCAGGGAGCTTTCCCAAGAGTTTTGACAAGTAGTTGGGACGATTCAATCCACCGCCATTGAATGTCACTTGATCTTTGAGGCAGTTGACTATCTTGTTTTGAAGATCCTCGACTCTTTTGGGTTCCTTAAGCCCGTGTCGTTCTGAAATACAAACACATCCAGACAGAAATGAGATAGAGAAATTATTTCCGATGCATGAATTGCATGTGTTTTGTATGCGTCGCGACGCAGGCAGAGTTTCCAAAGGAGCAGCCGCCTTTACGCACCTGTTACCATGGCCAGAGCTGCGATGCAGGAGAAAGCTGAGATGTCGATATTCATGCTCTGCAAGTTCGAAGAAAACTCCACGATTGCGTCCACCCACTCTCCAAATCCACGGACGCACTGTAGCCTGTGTAACACCACTCCATTACAAAAAATAAGTTTGCCTTCCACTGGGTTGGACCTGCAATTAATAGGAAAATGCCATTAATTACGCTTGGAAACAAATGGAAATTTAAGAGCCTTCTAATTATTGAGCAGCTAATAAAACCCAAAGCAATGAAGCTTGAAGGAGGAGCTGATGATTATCTAAAGCCTGGATTGATTTGTTTAATAATTACGCAGCTTACCTGTACGCCAGCCGCAGGACAAAAAGTTCAAGGAAGGCGGATTCAAAGAGGAGATCTTGATCTTGCTTCGGTAGATCAGAAAAGCCAGGGATCTTTTCCGCCCAGCCCCGGATGATCTCCATGGAGCCCGTCAGGAGATCATAGAACTGCTGGATGTGCTGAGTGTTGTCTCCAGTCATTTGGTAGTCAGGGTTAGCCTGGAACTGGAATTTAATTTAAACAGCGCCTTAATGAGGTCCTTTAAAATATATAATCCGTGAAATTGCAAATGCCCATTTCCAAGAGACAAAGAGAGAGTGCCCCCTTTTTTTACTGTTAAATTCATGTCTTCTTTTTTATTAAGTTCTCTATTTCAGTGCAATTTACTTTGGAAAAAATATGCCGCATTAAAAGCCTGATAAAGTTAGGAATTCAGTGGTGTATTACAGAAAACTTTCACAGAAATAAATTGTTACCTAAAAGAAGGAGTAATTTAAAAAGGTGTTCAATCTTCTTGATACTTCTGTTTTCACCAGAGTAACAGTTGCAGTCTTTTTTCTGTTGAAGTATTGTGTGTATATTTTATTTCTAGGACTGTGGTGCTTTACTTACTCTAGAGTAGTCCAAAGCAGACATGGAGGGGTTGGAGTCCACATGGGCCCTAACAAGTGCGCTTATGAGGCTCACCGGCGGCGAGGGTGGGGAGGGCTCCTGGGGACTTTTGGGTTTGGATGGTAGGCGTCCTCTCCGACCTTTGAGATTATCCGTTCGGACAACTGCGTTTGGAGAAATATATGACATGCATAAGTCAGCAGTATATACCTTGTTGTCGTGCGTAAATGCTTAAATGTGGGTGACATTCCACTGTTACGCACGGGGGTTTCCCACTGTATCACTGTAGAAATATACACTACTAGTCTAAAATAATTAAATGCATGGCCTAAACATACCTTCTCTCACCATTCCGACGACAAGGCACTTCTGGAAACGGCAGAACTGGCAACGATTTCTTCGGCGTTTGTCAACAGGACAGTTTTTATTTGCTAAACACACGTATTTTGCATTTTTCTGGACGGTGCGCTGGAAAAAAAAAAAGAAAAAAACATAATGTCATCCTGCAGGCCTATTTCTACGGCTATATAACATGTAGTACACTGACTGTGCATTGCTGCACAGTGTGAATAAAAAGATGAAAAGATATAATATCTATCTCATCTCGTGTTTGGGACTGCTGTATGAACCAACAGCAGGGAATAAACTGTCAGCAAATACACATTTGTGGTCTTTCATACTTTGATACTTTTTCCTTTGAGATCGCTGCTTGGATGCGTATGATTGTCTTTTAAAGTTATTTCATGCACACACATTAAGCTGTTGCTTAATTATATTTAGTGTGGCTCGCAATGAAAATGTGATTCTAGTAAATGTTTGGGCTGTATCATTGTTATTCTTAAGAAACTGGGCAGAACAGAACAGAGGGGCGCAGTGAATGAGGGAGACAGCGTATCTTTCATGTATGAACAGTAGTACTGATTCATGATTACTGTCATGTGAGCCCACCTTGAAAAATCCTTTGCAGCCCTCGCAGGTTCTCACTCCATAATGCTGGCAGGCTGCGTTGTCCCCACACACCGCACACAGACCCTCGTTTGACGGAGATCCTCGGGACGGGGGCGATGGCACTTGGCTGTCCACCAGCTGGTGCCCGTGGCCGAGTTGCAGAGAGTGAGGAAAGGCCAGGCCAGCCTGTTTCCGTATGGCGCTGGGCACCGCAAAGCTCTGGCCGTCCAGGCCGCGGTGCGCGCCCGGGTTGTCATGGTTCATGGAGACGTGCAGCGGCCCGTCGAACCGCATCTGACAGCTGGAAACAGGAGTACCGGGCGGGGACTGCTTGAAGGAGAAGAGCGAAAGCCTTGACACCGGATTCTTGCGCTGGTCTATCATATGAGACGTGGCCGCAACATAGTTCTGGTGGAAACTGTGGAGGGAGCCAGGGTCCTCCCACATGTGATTAGGCTGAACTTGGAAATTTGGTGTACTCGGGGCATGAGGCGAGGAGGGTTTGAAGTACATAGGCCCAGAGTGAGCCATCATTTCTTCTGACTGAGGTGGCAGGTGGCTCTGCTGATGGTAATTGTGCATCTGGACGTCCTCCACCTTGATAGAGGACTGCTCACCAGAGTGGGGCATCTGATACAGACAGGGCGGTTTAACGTCGTAACTGGTGTTATAGTTGTCCATGAATGTACTGAAACTCGGGAGAGAAGTAGTTGCTGTGATCTCAGTGTTGGTCAAGTCCATGCTAAACTTAACAAACTCGGGTGTTAAGAAGTCGCAGCTGTATTCTCCTGCCGTGTGGTAGCTGTAGCTCTGGGAAGCAGGACTAGCTCCTTGAGGTGATGATCCATACTGAGCCTGGACGCAGGGCATGGCTGAAAACCAAAGAGGTTTTTTTAAAAAAAAAAGGAAATGGAAAAGAAAACATCAGAATTTCTAAAGAAAATCTTCGAAATGTGAATCAACTTTTACAGTTTAGTCAATTTAATCTCAGAAAGATTTAATAGTACTTTACATGAGTAATTTCAAAATTAAATAACATGAACCAATAATACTGTATGTATTTTGTATTTGTAAATAATTTTCCATATCATACCTCAAGTCTTCTGACAGTTTTTCGGTGGTACTTGAAATGGGTAATGTCAGGAGTTGTATGGGTGTCAGGATTCAAAAAGGCGGCTCTGTTCTGGATCGTCCCCTGATAAAACACACAACTCTGACATTTACTTGATTATAAAATAAAACAGTATCTTTAAAAAAAAAGACCAGATGAAGCCAGAATCAACTTGAAAAAAATGCGCACAAACTATAACTAATTTCTTACTACGCACATCATTTTGGAAATTTTCGTAAAGACAGGATTTGTTAAGAGTAGATACCGACAAAATACGTGCATATAGAAATGTAACAGCATAAATCGTCCTTTTCTTTTGTTATTACAGAGTGTGGAATTTGTTCAGGATGTAAAGACCAACTTCGCGCACAGGACATTCGTAACAACTTGTCTACAAAGCAGATCCCTGAAAATTCTCGTGAAATATCGGTCACATCCACACTTCGGAACAATCTGAGTCAGACTCAGTATTGTGTAATTTCAGTTTAAGAAAAAAGAGAGAGAGACAGAGAGAAAGAAAAAAAAGGTTCAAATGTCTCGCAGAAGTCGGTGCAAGAAAAGCACAGCCACAGATTATGTTGCAAAGAAAGAGATGGGTGAAGCTTACCTCTTTCACATCAGGATCGTGGCTTTCAGTCCATGCAGTAAGCATGCAGGGGGTATTCATCAATTTCAGTAAAAGCTCCAAATCATGAGCGTCGGTACCCAACAATGCCAGGCAGGCAAACCTTGTGACTCCGCGCACTGACAGCGACACGGGCTTCGACTACCCAGTCTGTCCAATGTGGCTTTGTTTATGTGAGCTCCGGATACCGTGGCCCACGTGTTTCACAGCGCGACGTCATCGGCGTCGACACCGACATGGACCAATCCGCATGGGAACTTTCTCAAGCCTCAATTTTTCTGGTGAGTGTGTTTGGCTTGTGGTATGTGTTCTGTGCTGCTGCTTCCCACATGGACATTAGCAGAGATGTAGTGCAGGGTAAACCCATCTAAACTCAGTTCAGACACCTTTGTGTTTGCAGGGGGATTTAAGTCAGGCTTGTTTTAAGATGACATTAATCTCTGTTCGGTGATTTCATTGTTTTTATCACAGGTTTGCAAAGTAAATGATGTTAGCTATGGTGATCTAGTCATTTCTGCTCACATAATTCTTATTTTTTGCTTATACTGATGATTATTTGTCTCATAGTGTAATCACATTTGTTTTCCCCACTATATCACCACATTGGACATTTTTCTGATACAGCAACGTCTAGGTTGCAGCAGCCAACATTTAATCTTTTTTTCCACCCAGGTGCCTCTTTGAAGGTGTATTTTTATAACAGGTATTTAAAAAAACATATATGCCACAGTTGGAGACATTTCTACCAACTAGTACTGAGTTTATTTATTCCCTCATTGTGGTTATTTTACTGTAAAATTGAGTGTACATTGGCACATCTAGGCACAGTTATGTCACAATGAAGCTGAGATGCCAGACTCACTACACTTGTATGAAATAGGCCTAATGAAGCGGGGGTCAATATTATTCTTCGTTATCTTCTGACAGGATTTCTGTATTTCAATTGTGTTCCAAATTTAGACCTCAGATGGGTGGGGTCTGCGGGGTGGCCTGCCTATTCATAGAGCTGGTAGTGTATATGAGCTGCTGGAGGAGGAAGGGGGGATAATTAGTGGGCCTGTAGCCAGTTGTCATGGGGGAACCAATTTAGTCCCCAGAGAGGGAAACGTGATAGGAGCAGGCAGAATGGAGAGTGACGCAGAAAACGCTCAAGTTGACGCAGTCACCAAAATAATCTTCTGGCCTTATTGTTCTGCAGCGATGGAATCACTGATCTCAGTGTAATCTTACACCAACACCTTGTAGCCAATCACGTTGGCCTAAATTTTTCTAGATGCATATTGGTCTGGGCAGCAAGCCAAGGAGAGAGCACCAAGTACATGTGTAGAGATGTGGGCCCGCATGCGTCTAACAGCAGCCAGAATCACATAGCACACAGCACCATGTGTTATTTCTAGAGGACTGATTCTTTATTATACGAACCACAGAACAGCCATCAGTCACAGAGTTTTGTTTTTTTTTTGACTGTCCTGTACTGAGAGCACACAAGGACAGAGTGTGCAAGGAGGGGGGAAAAAAAAGGAAAATTGTATATCATGGTTACACTCACCTCTAGAGGACACTATTGTTCACCAGCCATACATCAAACAGCTCCTGTTTCTTACAATTAACCTTTTAATTAACCTAACCCCATTAAGGCTGTGTGGTCACGCCCAGTCGTTTTCAGTTGGGCTATGTGGCAGGATTTGTAAATAACAAATTCCACTCCTTGCACTGTGAATATTCAGGAACAAAATATTGTTTTAAGAGTTCTGGTGTTTTTTTGGATCAATCTGACCTCCTCCCTGCTGTCATGGTTGCTGATAATTACATCACCTTCCATTTGCATCTTTTGCAGAAGATCTCTAGTTTGACACCTGAATAAAGCCTTTGCATGCCTGCTGATATCTGCTGACCATTCACACAGGATAGTGACTCGTGTCTGCATAACGAATTCCAACTTTTTTGTCTGAAGACAGTTGTGGCAGGGCGCTGCATGGCCACACTGTGTGTATTTACCGTTATCCATTTACCATTTAGAATTAAAATGAAAACACAATTAGCAGTTTAATTGGCCATTTTACTGAAGAATAATTAACTTCCCATTTGTATGCACAATTAATTGACAGTCATTTGAAAGTGAGGAGTAAGTTTTAATCACATAGAAGTTATTTCCTGACATAATATTTTTAACTTTGTTTGAAGAAATGTTTACTGACATTACCAGTCGTAGTGTGTGGGTGTGCAACCATGTGCCTTTGTGTGTGTGTGTGTGTGTGTCAGAGAGACACAGAGAGAGAAAGAGAGGGAGAGAGAGAGAGAGAGAGAGATGCGTCTTTTTAAATTGGCTTGCAGACCGTCACAGCTCTGTTATTAATTAATGTAGGAAATTCACTTTTATGTTGTCCACCATTGTCCACCATGAACCATTTATTTAATAACTTGTCTTCATATACTATTAGCAGCTGTGTAGACATTACTTGGGAGTTTAGATGTTTTTGTTTTTGTGACTGTAACACCATGCAAGTCTAGCTTATGTCAGCACAATACAACATCAGGGCCTCCTTGTCCACATGAAATGGTCCATTTTTGTGTTTCATCATGGAGATGTGACCATGGTGTAAATTATAAGATTAAATCTCAGGACCTCTCTCACAGACCATGCACCTGCCTATGATGCAGCTGCAGCCTTTTGACATGTGGCAGCTGTATCCAAACACTTAGAATATTATTATAGGAGATGTACACTACAGTCTCATTGCTGTGATGAGTTGTTCATGGTAGTGGAGCAAGACTGGATCTGGTTATTCCCTGCGATGAAGAGATACTTGAGTAGAAGTAGTACACTACACTACAATCAAAAATACTCCTCTAAAACTATTAGGACTACTTTTCACTGAAGGCATCTCTATCAGTGTTCAGCAACTGATGCATTTGCATCATAAGGCTGAATCTAACAAATTACATTTACTGAGGTACTATACTTAAGTAACATTTTGAGGTACTCATACTTTTACATTTCAGTATTTCAATTTCCATGCTACATTATATTAATTATTATTAATCCACTACAATTCAGAAGGAAATATTGTACTTTTTACTCCGCTACATTTATATGACAGCTGTAGTCAGGTACTTTACATAGTAAGATTTTACACACAAATGATGATCAGCTCATAAAGTCCAATGATTTGTGACAGATTAAACAGTCAAACAGTATATAGAGTTGTGAAAATAACTTACTTGTTTTTCCTGGTCTAGGTGGTGCAAAAAGTCAGACTGTTTTGAAACTGTTAGTTAAGTTTGTTTGTTTGTTTGTTTTTTTACCTGCCTAAACTTATCACATGTTTTGCATATCTTTACCTGTGAAGTAACTTGTGGAGAGAGAGAAACCCTTTTTCTCTCTGAAATTTAGTGGAGCAAATGTATAAAGTTGCAGGTGTCAGCTTCTTTTAATTTCTTAATTATTGATCCACATATTACTTTAAATGACATTTATTAGTTTAGTTCAGACTTTTTTTTCTGAACCTAGATAAAAGCTAGGAGGGAGTTGTTCTGTCGTTCTCCTCAAACTGTGGCCTAAGTAGTTTGCAAAATCCGCTGGTTGCTCCCACAAACCTCATTTCCTTTCTAAGCACCAGCAGGTATCAAACTTTCTGAGAATTGAACAGCCCAACCCTGAAGGCATCCCTTTGCTCAGTGTCTTCTTTCCATTTCTAGATTCCCACTTTACAAGCTTAAATGTCTACTTAATATGCTTTAATGCCTGCTCTTTAGAGCCAGGGAGCACTTCATCACTTTTATACACCTTTATATAACACACTGTTAACTAGCAATGCCTTATGGAACAGCTTGTCTTGCAGCTGGAAGGCGCCTCCATGGCATGATGGAGGTACCTGTTCACCATTCACAATGAGACAGTAAAATGGGAATAGAGGCCTCTGCATACTGCTGCTGTCTATATCAGTCAACGATGAATATTCATGAATCACAGTGTCATGACATGCTCTGTAATTGGCAGCAACATTAGCAATGACACTGCTGGTATCAAGTCCCTGCATATTCATGTGGAGGGCAATATTTCCTTGTGGTGCTGTTTTTTCTCTCGTGTGAAAATGTGAAAATGTATTCTGAAGCTGCAGGTGTCCTTGGTGCTACAATCAATTGCTGGCTGGATTGTGCCCCAGTGAAAATCAGACAAACCATTAGTTTCTTTGTCAGTCTCTTTGATTAATAACATATCTGAATTATAAAAGGCTGAGAGGATTCTAAACAGTGTAAAGGGAATCTCTTTGTAATAGTTATGAATGTGGACCTTAAGGACTCCTATATACCCTGTCATTGCTGCTGGCTAGTGGGCTTTTAAAAAATCACTGATAAAATGTATTGATTACTTTTAAAAAAAATAATAGGCTTATATTATTTAATTATTCTGGTTAGACAGGAATGTGCTGGTGCTCTAATGATACAACATACAGTTTGTCTCTTATCTAAGTTGTTTGAGGTAGATTTTGCAGCTAGCACTGACACAAGTCTGTTCATAGAGACTGCTCACTGATAGCGGGGCCCGCTGTGGCAGATTTCTTTTTGTATTGGAATTTGCTGCGACTCCATTTCGGCCTCACGAAAGTGTCCTAGAATGGATAATGAGGGAATTGGATGAAGCTTTGCCTAAGCTGCTAAGCTTTCTCCTCAAAGCAGCTGGATGGCAGGATTTTTTTTTCTCCTTGTGGCTTCAGTTTAGTGCAGTGCGCCATCCAAGCTGTGGTGTAAGGAGGTGGGCCTGGTTGTAGACAAGTAGAAGAGGCAGTGTTGAGATGGTAATATTGTGTACAACAAAGAATTTCATAGGCACAGCATGTGTAATGTTTCCAGTTGTAGGAGAAGTATTCAGATCCTTTACTCAAGTAAAAAAATATCAATACAATAAGTAAACGCATCGTCAGCAAAATGTACTTGCAGTACGCTCTGCAGTAAAATACCTTAAATTTGTACTTAATCACAGTACATGAGTAAATATACTTAGTTACTTTCCATCACCATGTTTCCCTTGTAAAAGCCTGCAAACTTTGGAAAAACCAGTGGATTAGTTTCACTGCAATCTCTGAGGTTCTTTTCTTCTCTTTTTCCTGTTGATCACCAGCTGAGCTGTGTCTCCACATTGCAGTAGGAGGCATGGCATTCCACAAGGAGGTAACAGAAATTGCTGTCACTGCTAGAGGAGGCTTTTTTTTTGTTTTGTTTTTGCATTTTATAGCCAAAGTCATCTGGCAGAATGCAAGAGAAAACAGGTGAATGTTGCAGAGGAGTGTTTGGTGATCTGCTGTGTTGACAATAGAGTCGTATATTAATCTTAGCAGACCTAAGATTACATTTGTTGAATAAGAATTTAAAGAGTGGGGTAGTATTTTTCATTTTGATCCTACTTTAAATATTTCAGTGAAACTGAGAATGGGTGTCATTTGTCTTTTCCTGCTTTGCTTATTTTAGATAATCCTGTGCCATCAGTTTCTTTACTAACTACAAGTGGTGCAATTAGTCAACTTTGCTTGTTAACATGTCTCAGTT
This sequence comes from Toxotes jaculatrix, assembly GCF_017976425.1. Lineage (NCBI taxonomy): Eukaryota > Metazoa > Chordata > Actinopteri > Toxotidae > Toxotes > Toxotes jaculatrix. The sequence goes on along the minus strand of NC_054408.1, from coordinate 13,650,266 downwards.
GTGTTCATCTGCATGCCACATGCAGATTTTGTGATGAATCTAGAAAGACAATATTTTGAAATGTTATTGGGTGTGGAATATAAACAAGCATGTGATGTATTGTTTTTATTGCTTGATGGTGTCTGACATCATTGTCACAGAAAATGCATTGGCTTCTTTTTTCCTAAATCCATCATGAGGAATACAAAGACATATGCATAATAATGAAACACATTTATTAATATGTACTGTCCCCTGGAGTCATATGACAATGAAATGGATGACTGGTTTTCTTTTGCATGGATGCTATAGGCCTGTGTATGGCATGTGGAGGCAGCTGAACAGGTAAAAGCGATCCACATGGATGAACTCTCATCCAGAGCTCAGATAGTGGCCGCACGAAGCTCACAGGAGTTTGATGGGCTCATTGTTGGAGGAAGAACCACTGACTCAGGTTCTACATAGGTGCACTCACAGGCAGTATGTTGCTGAGGCTTGGTACTCCTTAGAGTATTCAGTTTGGGTCCAGTGGTTGTTTCTGCGACCTTACCTGCTAAGTACAGCCTCATACTTGTACTAACTGCTTATATAGAGATTAAAAATGGATAGCAGCAAATGTTTCTTCTGCCATTTTAAAGATAAGTTTAGTGATATAATATTTTTTTCTCTCTGCAAAATCCATGAAAATCCCAATGATGAATTGATAATAAGTGTAGTCTGTGCAGCCGGGGCCTGATATACCTCATTCCTCTGTGCCATAGACATCTATTGTTGTCCAAAAACTATTAAAAACACACCAATGAGCCACATCGTCGCAGTGGGTGACAAGTTCCTTCGTTATGATAAACATGAACTCTGTAGTTTGTTTTGAGTCGATTCCATATATACCATCCTGCTGTAAATACACATTAGGACACCAAAAGTGTGTCAATCCGCAACTGAACATGGTCTCCAACAAATGCAGTATTTGCTCTTTTTTGAATTATGTTTATTAAAACTAGAGCTGTTTAAGGAAACTCACCATTTTAATTGAAACTGTATATTTGGGACCTGTTTTTACAGACTTACATCTTCAGTAGGAATGAATGGTTGTGTGAAAGACACAGTAAGGAAGTCAGAAATACTATTTCTATTAATTATGACAATCTAGTGACCTCATGTAAAAGGAATGTATTTGGGTTTCATGAGCAAACTGATAAAATTCCGGTTTTTCTTGCAGCACAAGCGCCATCATATTTTTTTTTTTGTGAACAGCTTTTTGAGAGGATTTTCAGGGCAGACTCTTGTTCAGCCCCTGCTTGTAACTACAAATGGGCATTCTCCATCCTGATGTTGCATAACCTCCTTGCCATTGTGATGGAGTTGCTTCCAAGCCGTCTCTCTGGGGCTTGATCTGTAAAGCGCTTCACATGTCTGCTATGAAGTCTAGAGCAGCAGCATGTTTGGACTGGGAGGATTTCCCTCCTTAACAAATCTATGGGCTTTAGTCCAATCACCAAAACAAAAAATGAATAAATGATAACTCTTTTTTTCTCCTCCAGTGAGGGAGAGCAGCCTCTTGTGGTTACCATTACATACCAAATCAATTATCTATGCTGCTGGTTGGAGGCTTCTTAAATGTGTTTTGCCCCTTTATTTATTCGAGCTGTCTAATGGTGGTGTAGAGGGCGTTTTCAAACCCTTTCTTCTAATCCTCAGTTATTCTTCCTTTCTTCTTTTCAAAACTGGGATTTAGAGACCATCTGGGATAGCAAAGAAGCTTCTAATAGGCAAAGTGAAGAGCGATTTCAGTAAAAAAAGTAAAAAAAAAAAAAAGCTATGAAAGTCACATGACTTCTCTCAAATATGTTTATTAAAAATGTGCAGAAGAAACCTGATGTTTTCTAGATTTCTTTTTTTTTTAAGTTTAGTTTCTTTGAGCGTGTTTTCCAAACATGCAGTTCCTTTCTGAGATTCATGCTGTCATACCGGTGGAAATGATTGTTGTTTTTAACCAATGGAATATGTATGGCCTCACAATATTGTTCTCGTCATGAATATTACAGTGGAAGGTTGTGCATATGTGAATAGTATCTTGATCCATTCTAAAGATTTGGGACAATAAGTATCCAAATGTTGATGTGTTTCTTCGGTTCCCATTGTCAGATCTCAAAACTGCCCCTGTGCAGGGAGACAATTTCTCATCAGGCACCAGCAGCCGCAGCACCAAGCTCATTCACGGAGGAGTCCGATATCTACAGAAAGCCATCATGAAATTGGATTACAAACAGGTAAATGCTTCATTTTTTCTCCGCAGCTGACACTTATCCGCAAAATTCCTGGTCCCTCTGGTCATATTGCTTTATTTACCCTCCCATGTTCATTTTTCATTCACGGGAAGCAGTGACATGTTTGCCTTGAATGACTGCCTGCCTGGAATTTTCTGAAGTTGTTCTAAAGAAATCTTACAACTTAGCAGACCTCTGCTGTTATCACATTGCGAATTAATTCACAAAATAATAGCTCAGTAATAGGTAGAATGACAACTATGTATCCTCCTTTGTCTGTGAATTGTTTAAGACAAGTCACCAAGGTTCAAACTGAAATGTCACCGTTTTCTGTTACATTTCACAGTATTTGAGAAATCTCATTATTCTCAGCTTGTGTTTTCTTTAGGAGCCTTATTTTGCTATCTGTATGAACATACGAGGGTCCTGGAGGTGAGCAGCAGAAGAGACCAATTAGTGTGATTGCAGGAATCGCAACTGCCTAGTCAGCAGCTCGACAGTAAAATGTAGGCTGTGATACATGTCATTGGATAAAACAGGCCAAATTAAAGCAACAGTGTTTGGGGCTGGGAACTTTATACTTCTAGTCACAATGATATTTACCCCCAAAACCTATAATCTTATTCATAAATAACAAAACAGTCAGAAATCAAATTGTAGTTCTTTATTACAGAAAAAAAAGGGCAGGACAAGATAAACTATAATAGGCCATTCCTGTCATTTAAATATGCGAACACATTATGTTTCATTTATTACTTTGACTACCTAGATAAAGGCCAAATAAAAGTTAGAATTAAAATTAAAACTGAAACAATTAGTCCATTCAGTCACTTTTTAAAACAAAAAAATTAAAACAAATTGAATGTCCTTTGGTTTTGTACTATTGGTTGGACAAAACGAAAAGTAGATGTCACCCTGGACTCATGAACATTTTTCATAATTTTCTGACATTTTATGGATCAGTAATCAACAGATTTACTCAATAATGAAAATAATTGTTGCAGTCTTTCAGCCCATGTCTGGTCCAGTTTGTTGATTACTCTTATCTGTTGTTTTTTCCTCATTTTACCTATTCTCCGATCATTTTTCACCTCATATACCAGAAAAAGCAGTAACCCTTTCGTGAGATAAAGCCATGGAGTTGGCAAGATGGAGAAGTTCAGCCGAATGGTAGTAAACTTTACAATCACCTTTGGGCTGAGCGGCCCGTTGAAGTGTAAGGTAAAGAAAGACTGGTCCATGGCATCTCTGCACCATCTCGCCTTTGCTCTGTCAGACTAGGGTGAACTCGGGGGCCTTGATTTGATTGGTGCAGCCTTGAATCATAAGCTTTAATTGCACCTGACATTTAAAGCTTCTCTCTGGTATTTAAAGCAGTGTACAGGTGTGGCTCATTACTGAGAGAGGGATAGGAGATTTTCTGATTTCTCTCTCATTGCTGAGGTGTGGCAGCGTCTTAACTCATCATGCTGCCTGTCACCATCCCAGAACCTCTCCCTCTCTCGCACAAAGCCATATCTGACCCAACTATCATCAGTCAAAGAAGAGTTTAAGCCTACCATAAGATGATAGGCACCCTTTTAGTGCTGCAAACATTGTCAAAGAAGAGGAAGCTGCTGACATTATCATAGGGAATAAAAGAGTTCAGCTGTGGTAACATGTGATCCGCAGCACATATTACCAACCCCTTCATATGTCAAATATTTTGTAGTAATGCTCATGAAAGACAAAGTGGTGAGAGCCATGTTTATAATGATGCTTAAAGCCTCAAATTTGAACAGCCTTGAACAGTATATGGTGTTCTGTGCGTATTATAATGCACCATGAAAGTATACAGTATGAATCACTTTGTGCAGTGTTAAAAAATTATAGCACTTATCACAGCTGGAGATGCTGGTAGCAGGAATCTGACTTGTAGAATTGTGGAATTGTAGAAATCTAAATCTGTCCTATTATCTGTTTTTTTGTGATTGCACAACTTGTTTTCTCTTGTCTTATGTGAACATCAAGTGTGTGGAATACATGTTTAGTGATTCAACTTTCAGAACAATAGATATTTTGATTGCAGAAAATGCTAAATGTAACACATCTATGGAGCTGAACTGCACAGTTGGAGACCCATGTGTTGTCATTAACACTCATAACCCAAACATACTGTAAGAACTTTTAAATTTAAACAAATGAGGTGTTATTAAAATGAGCGCACCACAGAACATGTCTAGATCACAGTGTGTTTGGCACCAAAAAGAAAAAGTATAATTAAATACAGGTTGTTAATTGTTATTTGTCCATCATCATAAATCCTTGCGCATTCTTTCTAAGTAAAACATCTTGTGTCTCACACAACCATGTAATTGCTGTCTATGTGAGCGTAAACAAATTAGAAACAACATTTTTTTTAAAACAGAAAACAGCCAGTAGGCATTGCGTTCCAACCAGTCCCAGGATCCATCTATCTCCAGGCTATATGTGCCTCATGTTGGCATCAGAAAAACAAAGCATATGTTGATTGTTAGCCAGGGTGTACATAGCATGTCCTGTTCACTCAAGGTCTCCCTTGTAGCTGCAAACTCCCAACTTTGTTTCTCTAGGCTATCTGTCAGACTTCATTTAGCATTTGAGGATATGTGGATTCCCATGTACTGCAAAAAGGCAACATACTTCTGAGGGAATACGGCCACTATCTGAGCAGTGATCTGTCAACCTTATTCATTTAGCAGAAGTAAGTAGGAGAGGGGGGTATTTTACATGAGCTATTTATATTTGTTCTGTTTTATACTAGCAGATTTTTAAATATATATTTTTACTTCTAGAAAGCAGCAAAAAAAAAAACAAAAATAAATAGAAGGTTATCGGCAGAATTTTATCGTAACAATAAAATGATGAATTCTTTCATGATTAGTGTAGAAAGAACAAAGAATTCAAAAAATTAAAAACATTTGGCCACTTACATGTATTTAATATCTCCTCAAGCTGTCTTTTCCACCCCTTTTCCCATACGCAACTGGGTACATTATGGCAGTGACATTTTCTGTCCTGACCTTCTTTACTGGGGATCGGGCTTTGACTGCTCGGGTTCATCTCCTCAGGATTTTTCGAGCCATCACGGTCAGATAGTTTGAACATGTAGACATCCTTTAGCCTTAGAAAACTTAGCTTTGCAAACATATAATTTAGCAAGAAATGACAAACAGATTGTCAGACTCCATGCACATAAATCACACAGACAAACCCACTCACAAAGGGACCTGATAGACTCATAATATTCACAGTTCCCTCTGTGGTATTATACATTTTATAAAATACTAAGTTTAATCATCTTTTCGATTCTGCAATGTATTTAAACTTTTATACGTTTAAGGAAATATTGCCTCTTGTTGTGTCTTTATATACCATTCAAATATGCCCTTCATCTTTGTGCTAGAGGAGTAATTGACAAAAGCATCTAGGATAATAACTCCATCTCCCGCTGTACCTGTAACAATTTAATTGGACAAGTCAGCCCAGCCAAGCATCTCTGGCTCTATGACTGGGAGACATGAAATTCATTGTCATTATTGTCCCTGTCATTTTGCAGCATTTTGTCCAACCGCAGAGTTCCTCTCACTCCACTGAGTTTTGTACCTCCAGGAGGCTGGAACGAGTGGTGGTGTGAGCCGAGCGGAGGTAGGGGCTGGATGAGAGGGAGGGGGGGGCGGGGGGGGCTCCTGTTCCTCCAGGGAGCTTTGATGCTCATTTAGCTCTGGTCTGTCATTCGGCCATTTTGGCTTTTAATTGCTGATGATAATTATCATCATCATTATTGTTATCTTCATCAGTGTGTCAGGTTATTATAGCCGTGCTTCGCTGTTCATTCATAAATCCTGGTACCGCGATCTGACTAATCCTTGAATTCCTGACATTTAATGTAGTATTAATGCTCCTGTTCTTTGCCTGGTGCCAATCTGTGACAGGCTCACAACAGAGAGCTGTGAATCACAGGGTCAGAGGTCATTAGGAGGCTCAGCAATCACTGTGGATCAGACACTGCCTACTGGTGCCGAGCCCTCCTCAAGCCTGAGCTGCTAGTGAGCGTGTGCGTCTGTGTTTCTGTGTGTGTATGCGTGCGCACACACACCACCGGTGGCATAAGTTTGCTAACCATATACTATAATGGTCACATTCACCCTACAGAGATGAAGAAGTGGATTCCATGGTCTTCCTAATACATCATGGCAGGGTGCATACTCTTGTATGTGATTCATTCTAAAATGTGGCCTTTAAATCTGTTGTTTTCTTGTTTTTTTACTTTTTGCTTTCAGTTTATTTATATATTTTCCGTAGTGGCGGAATGGCTTCGAGCATGCCGTAGCATTAAAAAGAGCCCACCAGCTAGCTAGCCTCAAGTCGCTCAAACGTAAAATAAATCAGGGCACAAAGGACCCCGCTCATTCCTGCAAAGTAGCAACATTTTCCCTGGCCAACAATGAGGACTTGAACTTCCCTGGCAATAACAAATAGAAAGAAAGTCACCCGAGACACCAACATTAAAAGTGATTAATCATCTCTATTCTCTCTTTACTTTTGAACCTAGGGATTGTCCAGCAATAAATCTTCAAAGATGTACATAAGAATCAGTTCCTAATGAAACTGGGCTTTGTTCATTTGTCACCTTTTAGACCCTTTCATTTAAATTACAAAACTTGTGACCTTGTGACTGTGAATATAGATCTCTGGTATTTTAGAGCTGAAGAGGGATTAATCCATAAATCTTGATACTAGATTCCTCTGTTCATTAAAAGGCTTCTTCCAAGGAATCTTCAGCTGGAAAAGCAGATCAGCCACTGTCAAGAGCTATTTATTGTCATATTGACACACTGAAAAATGTGATCATTGGGAGAGAAAGCGATTGTTTTCAATGATCAGTTGATTTGGTTTCCTTTCTTGAAACAGTGTCACTGCTCTATTGTTTTTATTCCCATTAAAACTTTGTAAAATGTGTAGGAATAACAGCTACTACATAATCCCTCTGTTACACATAAGGGAAAAAAAACAGCACACAAAAAAAACAGCACACACTGTCAAACGAGGTTCGTCAGCTCCTACCTCTGCACTCCTGGTATATTTAAGGCTTTGATGCATCTACTCCTTATCCCCACATTCCCTGCCTTTTCCCGAGGACCAGTTCTCCTTCCCAGTGCAGGAGAGGGGAGGGGAGGGGTGAGGTTGGTCGGGGGCCCACACTCAGGCCAAAGGGCCACTGTGGCTTTAAGTGTGCTCCTTGTGTGGCCGGAGCAGCCATCGCACTGATGCAAAGTGACAGGGACAGATGTGACATATCGGTTCCGACACACTTCCATACCACCAGTCACAGGCTCGGGGTGACTCACATCCCCCTGCTCTGGTCCTGTCCCCCCGCTGCAGGACAACACAACGATGCTCGAATGAACCTCGCCATCGCCCTCACTGCTGCCAGGTATGGGGCTGCCATAGCCAATTACACTGAAGTGGTGCACCTACTGAAGAGGGCAGACCCTCAGATGGGGAAGGAAAGGGTCTGCGGAGCACACTGCAGGGATGTGATCACAGGTAAATCCAACAAAAGCCGCTTCCTTCCTTCCTGCCTCACTCTATTCCCACTCTCTCTAGTCCTCACAACAGGGGCCCTCCCAGCACCTCTTACTCAGTGCTAGTTTGCACATAGTCATTGCACATCTAATGCAGGGGCTTTTAATATTTTATAAGCGTTTTATGGTGTAGAGGGCTGCTTCAGATCTTGTAGGGAGGAACATAAGACGGAATTAGCGTACTCCAAATGGCCTTACTTACCTTTTAAATGTCATGCATAGGGCCGGCTTTGGAAGAATAAAGCAGTTAAGGGTAAAAGATGGTATTCTGAAACATTTCATGAATAACCAAGATTTGAGGATCTCAACACATGACCACCCCCTGATGTTTTAAAAGATGGAAGTGTGCTCTTGGAGGAGATGTCTTACTTTAATAATGTGAGAGTAGGGCTTCACATAGGGAGGGCTTAGACTGAAAGGATAATAGAAACAGTTTTGACATCACTTCTTTTTTTCTTTGTCTTTTTTCTATTTTTTTCTTCCTCCTTGCAAAAACATGAATTTCAGGCTTATCAGCCTCGTCATTCCATTTCTCTTCTTTCTCTCTCTTAGCAGTGGCAGCATCACACGTCAAATTAGAAAGGGTAGTCCGTCATTCACCTTGTAGTCAAAACAGATCATTTGCTATCCTCATGGTATCTTTTGATATGTGTCCCATTATATACTGTAGCTCGTCAACATCAAGCATCACATTAACAAACATTTCCCTTCCCCAATTTCAAAAGGCTCCCTCAGTCACTGCCACCGAGCTACTCTGTGACACAAAGAAGCAAGAGGGAAATTAGGTATGTCTGTTTCCTATTAATTACAATCCTGGGAAGTCTCCCATGGACACACTCGAGCCACTCTATTACGGAGAGAGGGGGGCGTTCGCTGATAAATTAATAATCCGGCTTGTCACCAGCCACAGATGAATAGCCCCTGGTGATTGATGCTGTTTTCTTTCATAGGGCAGGAATTTGATGTCAGAGCCAAATGTGTTATCAATGCCACGGGACCTTTTACGGACGCGCTGCGGAAAATGGATGATCAGAAGAACCCCGACATCTGTCAGCCCAGTGCTGGGGTGCACATCGTCATCCCCGGCTATTACAGGTAACTAACGGTGGGCCCCTACGTCTCTGTCACTGTATCACCTGCTCCTTAGTGCTGCCGTCTCATCAGTTCATTAGCCAGCACCAGTAGAGTCTCCTCAGCCTCTGGCCACAAAAACCAGGCTCTCTCTGGCAGCTCTGTTGGTTCGGGGGTCTCAGAGCAGGTGTTTAGTGGAACTGATAAGTACAGCTGAGAAGTGTCATGTAATCATTTTGTTAACTGTAAGAGAAGATTTACATCTTCTGTGTGTAATTTAGTGGTCCAGCCTGTTCAAACATCATTTCCTCTTGTGGAGGTTGGAGCCATGTTCTGATTGGATTCCTCTCTGCCTCGACCAGAGCTGGGATTTCTGCTTTATTGTTGATGCATGTTATTTGTGTTTGCAAGGGAGGAAGGCTACTCCCGTGACCCAGCCTTCCCCCTCAGCTATGCCTGTGTTAAATTGAGTCAGAGCCACGTGCATGTGTTTTAAACAGGACAATATGTGCACCCTGGGTTGAGGCTAGGGGAGCAGCGGCTGGAATTGAAACCAGCTGAATTAATCTCCTGGAAACAGCGCTGACAGGAGCCTGATTATGGGGTGTCCCTTCAACCAGCCCGGCCCGCTCTTGCCCTCCCCTCCCCAGCAGACCAAAGGTTAATGCAGTCTTCTTGTTTGTTCCCCTCCCTACCCCTGCACTCCCCCATGCACATAAGGCACAGACACACACCTCCAGTCCTGGAGCTCCTGGATCCTGTCACGTCATCTTCTTACTGACCTGGGAGAGGAAGTCCCAACCCACCCACACACAGAAAGAGCCATCCCTGTAGAGGAGGACATCGACTTTATACTGACTGAAGTCCACAACTACCCAGCTGCCTCAGCCAGGACACAGAAGGTGATTATCTCATTGATACACAGACAGACTTACCTGTCTGTGACCTCTGCACTGTTCTGCAGGTGTGTTTGTTTTTTGCATGTGGGGTTTCATAACTGTACACAACTGGAAATCGATAATGTTTAGATCAACATCAAGTTGTCCTATCCCATACATGACTGTGTGTCTGAGGTCAGTCTCACAGTGTGTTGGTGAATGCATAGAACAGCTGTGATGCTAAGGCAGTCCTTCTCAAATAGTGGGCCGCGCCCCCCTGGGGGGGCTCATGTGACCCCGGCATCACACCGGAGACGGAGATAATGAGACGAACGAAAGTCACCCGAAAGCTAAGACGAGGAAATAAGACGAAGCGTATGTAGCGCTTGGCGCGAAATGTTTTCTTCTTCCTAGGGGGGGCGTAACAGAAAATAATTGAGAAGCACTGTGCTAAGGTATAACTAGCACAACAACATCAACGTAACATTTCTCACAGGAAAAAAAAATGAGTCATCACTGTGCACTTACACTTGCGGCACTATAGCCTGGATGTTTGAAACAGACCTAATTCATAACAGCCATTTATGATAATAAATACACGTCCAACAATCTCAACACCCCCCAATCCACCCACCCACCCTCTCTGATTTACAAATAGCTGATAGAGCAGGCAGCTGACAGAAATAAATGAGCTAATCTGATGGCTGTGTAGGACTTCCACCAGATATTAATTCATCAGGAGGCCACAGAGTGCAGACAGATACAAATTCCTGCTTTAATTATGTATGGGAACTGTGCTGCAGACAGGAGACACCTCTACTACCAGGACTATTTCTCAGAGTAACTTTATGAACCCCTCTGATTCCATCGTTATTTTGTTTTCCTTTAGATATAATACATGTCCCGCCTGTTTTCCCCAAACACTCAAGACAAAATAGATTTTTTCCCCTTTATAGCAATGCTTTCACATGAGACATTTGATAATGAACAAGTGGAAAAATAACCTTTGCCACATTAAATTATATTGTTTTCGATTTGCAATTTTTATGAGGCCTTCCTGGAGCCTGTTTGATGTATTTTGTTCCCACTCGGAGCCTCAAATGGCCCTTGCCGACTGGCAGGCTTATCAAAACCCACGGAGCCTTTATTGAATGAGTGACCAGTGGGTATCTAAACAGAATGCAGGGCTATTGATTTTGGAGAAGTGGTCTAATTGTTTCTAGTAGACAAGGGCTTGTCCCGATTATTTGATTGATTAGCTTGATACTGGTCTGCCTCCTCATCCTCCTCCTCTGGCCAGTTAATAGCACTGTAATCCCAATACACTGCTGTATTTCTAATCCATCATCATTATCATGGCTGTACTCAGCACAAGATTAGTCCATGAGGGTTTTTCTTTTTTTTCTTTTTTTTTGCATTCCACAATATTAGCTCTGCCTCCTATATGCTAAAGGAAAAAACTGAGAAAAAGTCGACTGATACAATCAGCTGGATCTACTGGGAAATGTGGGGGAGAAATCGTGTGAGTTACAGATTGATACATACATGAGAGAAACATGTATATATATACAGAATAAGAGAATTATGCTAATTCTTCCTGCTACTTCACAGCATTTCAAAAGGAAATACTGTTCTTTTCACTCTACTTCAGTAATCTAACAGTTATAACTACTAGATACTTTTCATATTAAGATCCTGCATTGCGACATATAGTTTATAAATTACAATGTATTGTTGGTTTTGGTATTTTTGGCTTGTTACCCTTTGAAAAAAAAAGTAGTGTGAATACAAATTTATATAGCAGAACTTTGTTTTTATTCATGCTAGCTGCATTGTTCTATAGATGGACCACCACATTGGTTGAAACTGAAATATCTCAAAAACTACAAGATCAGTTCTATTTAAGTTTTGTACAGACATTCATGGTAACCAGAGGATGAATCCTGAATCCATTTGATGTGCTGCACCGGTACTCATACTCAAGAAAACAATCTGAGTACTTTGCCCATTTCTATAAGAGATATTGAATAAGACAGAGATTTGGTTGTTGGGGATGTCACAGTAGTTCTCCAGTTCAAGCCTCAGACTACATATGGCTTTAGGCAGTGTGGCCATGGACAGCAGGGTGACATGTGGCGTATGTCTGGGCGAGACCCTGGTAAAAGTCCTGTAGTCACAAAATGAGCAGAGAGAGCCTGAAGCCTGAGAAAAAAATAGATAAAGGAAGGAGACAGAAGAGAGAGTGGGGGATTTAAGTGTGAAGTGATGGAGCGAGAAGCCATGACTGGTGGAGTCCACGCAGTCTCCGTCCTTGCCTGTGGTAGTGCCTGGGCCGGGGTCTTCACTCATTTGTCTAAGAACGTGGAAGGAAGGGGATGGGGGAGTGTGAAGAAGGGTCATACCAGAGGGGTTTGTCACATTGTGTGGAGGTGACACTTCAGAAGACCTACTGGCCTCCATAGTGGACAGCCAGTGTCTGCCGCAGTCCTTCCCTTAAGGGAGCAGGGGGTCTCTGTGGCTTCTCACAGTCACACCAGAGTCTCTGCATGTCTAGCAGCAGATCTCTCTACTCCGCTGTACTCAGTTTGACTTACTGGTCTCTCGGCTGACTGGACTGGCATATTTAAAGACTCTCTTTGTTCAGTTCCTGCTGCCTGATGTGGATTCTCTTTTCTGTTTTTGTGGCGAAATCTTTCCACACCACACAACAGTTCCATTCCCCAACCATGAGTCAGCCGAACAAAGGAGGCATCAGTGTCACTGACTCTTCCTCTGGAACTGAAGAATGAAAAACATTTTTTTCACTGAATATTTCCAGTCCAGTCTCTCTGTCCTTACATCCAAAGGAACTTCTCCTTTTATTCACTCTGATAATTTACATTAAAATTCTACAAGATGTGTTTTATTGCCTTCATCCAGTAGCAGCTAGACACCGTACTCATTTGTAAGTGTAAATCTTTTTTACCCATCAAAATAATCAATTGGACTGTTGAATCCATGGTGCCAGGTCTTCCAGCTTAATACAGCTCAAGAGACATTGTTAATCATGCATAAGTTTCATTTTGAACAACTATAAATGGGCATTGTCTTCATCTGCATGCCTTTTATTGCCCATGTGAGGCCTTCTGCTCCACAGCTACTCAGCTGTCATAAATGTTTAAAAAATGCCCTTTGATAACGAGTTTGTCATTGTTTTACTCAGAAATATCAACCGGCCCATTATAGTGGCAGGTATTTTTTCAATCGATACACAATAGTGTATTAATATTTAATTCTTTATATGTCACCACAATATAAGAAAAAGTGGATTGTTGAGAAGCAGCAGCTGGAACTCGTTTATTTTCCTGCTAGAGCAGTGAAAAAGAGAGGAGAGACATCTCACTTGTGTGTGCACTCAGACACACACACAAGGCATATGTCTGCAAGATTTGTGTGTCTTGATGCTGTAGGTGTCCACATATATGTTATATGTGCCTGTATGTGCTGCCTTTGTGTGAGACAGAAGAGTCAGAAGAGCCAGAAGAGCCTCTAGTCATAAAGCCTAACTCCAAGGACACTCTGTCAATCTGCAGGAACACCACATGCAACATTGGTGACTGTGAAACTTGTGTCTGTTAATGCAGGACCAAAGTATTTTATTGATTATTGTTTCAAGTCCAGTCACACTAGTAATACAAAGAAATTTTAGTATAATTTTATCATCTGGAAATACATTAAATGAAAGAAAGAAAACCCCTAGTGTTTTAGAAGAGGACATTTTTAGGCTTCTTTTCAAGTGCTCTGTTTGACCATTCCTACAATACCCAGGATTCATTGCAAGTCCTGCATTCTGTCCAACTCCAAGCAAAGAGTCTGTTTGACTTTATTTGCGCTGATACCCTACCCTACCATTTCCTACCTGCTGATCTGGAGACTAGTTTGAGACACTGTGCTAGTATCTTGACAAGCACATAAACATAGAAAATATAAATTCCTTACATATATACTAAAATGTCCAATTACACATTCACTTATTCAGGTCTCTTTTTTTCTCTTTGTTACCACAGAGAATCAAACATAACTGTCAGTGTCTGTGTGCAGGAAGCCAGTGAAGGATCCTGTCCTTCTACATTAGAGATTCCTACTGTGCAGAAATTAGTTGGATAGCGTAAAATCTATTCACTCAATACTCTAGTCAGCACATTCATATTATTCTGGTGTGTGTGTTTTCATTTTTTCCTCATTCAAGGCATACTTGAATGAGGAAAAATTTCAATGCCAACATTTTAAAAGAGAAAAGACTTTAACAATGGACAGGTGTGAGTCCTGTATGTGTACAGATTTGAGGGGAAGGTGGTTAAAAAAAATTCAGAAACATGAAAATATTTGGCAGGTTTTAGAGTCAGACTGCAAACATGGATGGTGAGATGTGTGTAGGTGTTGGACTGTGAGTGAATGAGCCACTGGTGTGTGAGAAGTGAACAGGTCTACTCAAGTAGTAGCAGAGCCTGCTGTCATCCTGCACAGTGTCTCTGTCCTCCTGACAATACACCCATATCACCAGGACACTCCATGCCATGTTAGACTTCAAATGAACTGTACAATGACCTGCAAATGACAAGCACAGAGAGTTGCAGCCCCCTGTGACTTTGGTGTGAATGAGTTTTAACCCTTTGTTAGCCAGAAAGAGGGGAAGAAAGCATAATCTATGATCCCAATGTTTCTGGAATGTTTAAAAAGGTCAATATGCTGATATTTTTGACAGCGCTTGACCTTTTGTGAAAAAAGTAACAAAACCATTGGAATTGAAATAACTTCTTTGTTTAGTTCTGGCACATAATGTATCACAGTCAAAGCATGCTGTCTCCCCGCAGCATCTGCCCATGAGTGACTTGACTGTTAATCCAGCGTATTGATCTAATATCAAAAGGTGCTATTTAAATGCAGCATAACTCCCCAGGAGCCATGATCTGTCAGTAGGCTCTGTTTGGAGTCTGGCTGAATAACTAATGCCTGTTTTGTCTGTCACTGTGTCCAGGTGGCCCAACATCTGGCCCCTACCTACAGAGGTGCTGCCTACAAAGTGGTCAGGAGGGCTCATATGACCCAGGAAGAGAAAGTCGCTTAATTTATGTAGCACCTTACAAGACCAGACATCTCAAAATGCTTTACAGTCAAAAACAGCAACAGACATACACAATTCAGACATGTAGAGAGTAAAACTACCAGCACTAGTACTAGTAAAAAAAAAAGAAAAGAAACCTTAACTCGTTTTCGACCTGAAAGGAGAAACAAGTTCTGATCAGAAGACATCAGACACCTACAGATGATGTGGGGCTACAGTACTGCAATACTCTCTGTAGCCCTGTTTACTGCAGGAATGAAACAACCTTTTACTTAACATGTAAGATTGTCATGGGTCCTGCTTTTGTTTCCACTGTTCTCCGCTCACTTTGAGAGCCAGTTCCAAGTTCTCTTGTGCTTCAGGTTGGTAGCAATGCTGTTCATTATGATTGGACAGGCAGTAATGGTATAACCTTGCATTGCTCCCCGCAACTTATATCGTTAATTTTTGATACCTAATTGATAAAGCAGGTGTGAGTACTTGGGCCAACAATGCAACTTCTCATTTGCAGAGGCACAGCACACACAACCTTTTTTTTGGTAACCCTACTCGTTTGCTGTACTTACTACATTTCTTAGTTACATTCAGAAATGTAATGTAGTTTTTTTTTAATAATGTGGTATGAGCAAACGCTGCATCCCACAGTCTGTTCTCCACCAGACTCTTCACCTGTGCCTTTCCGTCCTCTGATTCAGGCGAGAATAAACCAAGCAGTTTTGTTTGATAGTAATGAGCAGGAAAGGGCGTAAGCAGCAGGCAGTCTGTCCCAGAGGACACACCCGGTACTGGAAAGCTGGTTTGGTTCCCATCCCACCTTTTCTGATCCATTCTGTTCTCTGACTGCAGGTGGGAAAAGAAAATAGCCATACTGTTTTAAGAAACCATATTGCGTCTCACACACAAACATCCTTTCATTAATTTAGTGATACTGATGAAAGTAATTATGAGTTAATGTGATAAAAATTTAAATTTAAATATTAGCACCACTTCACCTACTCTGGTTTGTCCCTCAACTACACACGACACCTAATGAGTTGCTTGATTTTCAAAATGTTTAAAAGGTTGACAAGGCAGGGAAAAATCAAGAACTGAAGCCTCACAGGTTCTTAAAAACTTCAGGTTATGAGAAGCTCAGGGTTATGAGTCATCAAGGTTCCTGTAGTAGAAACAAGACTCACTGTGTGCCATGAGTATGTGCACAAAGCCATTGTGGCAGACACTGCTCAGCTTCCTGAGCATGCAGGCAGCACAGGAGGCTCTTCCTTGAATTGTGGAGCTCATGGGAAGGCATGTAAAATAAAGTGAGCAGGTGACACAGGTTTCATATTAAAAACTGATATATTCAGTCATGAACACTAAAAAAAAGTGTTTTATCTGTCTGTTTTCTTTTTAACTCACCATATGTTATTAAAATCAACTTACTGTACAAATGTGTTCACAGTATGTACTGTTAATGTCTCACATTAAGCCTGACACCAGCTTGTGCAACACTGTCTATTCAGAATGGATGTTTTTGACAGCGGCATTCACACTGGCAGTAATCCCAGTACACCTCTCCCCAACCAGCTACTTCAATTCCAGCGCTGGTATTCCCACACATGCATTAGATTGACCTCACATTAACCCAGATACATTTGATCTTTAAGATCCATAAATTGGCTTTTGTCATTACCATAGGTTAATTACTGAGATTTGCTCTGTACCGTTGCTACACTGAGATTGCAATAATAAGCACCACACAAAAGCCATTCACACTGCCTGCGTGAGCACTAAATAGGCATTGTTTTGATCTTTCTATTCTTGTCGGGAGTTTTGTTTGTATTGGTCTATTATTAGCACTAGTACCTAGCAGTACTTTTGATACAGTTTGATTCTGCTGAGCTTAGTTGAAACCTTGCCCTTCCTGTCATTCTCTCCTTCATTGGCCATGCAACCCAGATGTGGATCTGATTGCTGTCTGAATGCTGCGCATTCCTCACAGCACCTTTATGAGGAGGAAAATACTCTTTGCTTAAAAACTTTCAGGTATGTTTTGCAAAAAGTATTTCTAAGATCAGTGTTTCACACCAATTTTTTTTGTATTATATTTTTAAAATCCTACTCATTTTCCAATATTTATTTCCCAGATGAATGCTTTCATGTACTGTGTGCACAGTTCACAGCCTTTATCCTCCTAACTAGCACCCACATAGTTGTTAGTTGATCTTAGTTATTATTCCTTATTCCTGATTTTAGGGATCCTTATCAAAAGTTTTTTTCCATGCAAAAATAAAAACATAAATAAAATTGATAAAAATATCAGTCCATCATCTATCGTTATTACATTTTTTTTATTTCAAATATATTTCAAATATTGAAATACTCACAATGACTTATTGGGTTAAATTTAGGTTAAATAAAAATAAGTAAAAGTTAAATAATATATGTTGGACTCTAGTTATAAAGACTAGACATCCGTTTTTTCAACAATACTGACTTGTAAAGTCAGCACTTTTTTTGTGAAAAAACCCATCTTGCCACTAAATAATAATAACTATCCAGAAAGGCAAATAAACAGAAATACCCTACAGTAGTCAAAGTCATTCATTCAAAATCATCAAACACGTACAGTATGTTAAACCCTCACACGGCAAACTATCATTCAGCCATCTTTAGTTGTCCTTTCACATTAACACTCCCTCAGTGTAAACATGAGAATCTTTCCCATTTCCACCATCCATCCCATATGATGTTCCCATGTAATAGTCTCCAAGGGCCAGGTGTACAGGTGTTCCTCTTTACTCTTCTGGCAGGTACATGAAAAGGTTCTACACATTTTTTAAACAAACCAAAGGTTTGATCAACCATGGGTGTCCACAGATTATTACAGGGAAAGATCTGTGTGTGTGTGTGTGTGTGTGTGTGTGTCTGTGTGTCTGTGTGTCTGTGTGTGACTGTGCTCGTATCTGATTATTACCTGTGGGCGTCTCTCTATTTGCCTTTATGAGAAGAGGTTTTAGATTTCTCTCCTTTAATAGAAGCCCTGTACTGATGATCCTCTTTTAGCTCAGTAACCATGACAGTCAGATTCTCTCAGTCTGATGTGCAGGATCAGTAACAACACTCCAGCTGTTGACTGGAACAGCACATCCGTGTTGTCTGATTCATCTGCCTTTTACACCATGTACATGACGTATTTTATCTCCCCACTGAACTCTGTGATTAAGATCAAACCTGAAAAAGTTATGGAAATGATAAAGCACATGCTGAAGAACATATTTCAAAAGTTTAAAAATGTTATGAAGACACTGTAATGTTATTTCCACCTACAAGTTTAAATATCTCAATAAAGTCAACCAAAGGGAATAAGAACTTAGACGCTGATGAAAATTGTTCATTAAATTTATGCCGTCCTGAAATAGTCATTAAAATGTGTGCACCACGCTGTACTATTGTGTAGTACAGTAGTAAGAGTGTGCTTAAACCACTTTCAGTGGACACATTCAATCAATGCTTACCAAGCCACTAAGGTATAACAAATAGGACTATATTTTGGTCCTGGTGTTAACCAAGCCAGTTCACCTCATTTTGACAGAAAACGTATGGATTACCTGTAAACAGAATTCAGCTAGTGACAGGTCTCTCTAAGTGAAACCCTGCTGCACGACTAATTGAGCTGTGAATTTGCTGTAGGGGCATGTGTGGGAGTTTCTGTCAACACAATTTCTAAATTAAACACATTTCAGTAGCGGCAAATACTGAAGAGACATATTCATAAGAATTTTTCATCATTTCTGATATGAAATGCCTATATTATTCTGCATTTAACCTGCCTGAGAAGGTTTTTTTGACTTGTTGAGATGCACTCAAGTGTTAGACAACCAGGAAGCTTTTCATCTAATTTTCACTTCTCCGGTTGTCACCTCTGGAGTTTTTAACTAGAGTATTTGAGGTCTTCAGACAACAATCCATGAAAAGACAGTCAGTAACAGCTGTAAATACTTTAAAGCTTACTGTACTGTAGAGTCTGGCATGGTTCACCCTCACTGACCTCATCAGCCTTATTTACCAGATGCAGCAGGTAGCAGTTTTCTCCAAAACCCAATAGCTAGTGACTGGCTGATGAATACAGTGAAGCATTTAACACCTAGTGAGCCAGATTTTTCTCAGGGTTTGGTGCAGACCAAAACTGAGCTAAAAAGGGTGGATATTGAACTTCCATTTGTCAGGTGGTCCAGAAACACAACTCCAAATAAATACTAATATCGCTCCACATCTGCTAGACATAGAAATAAGCATATGGGAATAACTGTCTCCTAACAAGTTTGCCATATCAACACAATAGATGTCAGTGTCGTGTTCACAGCTTGTTTTTACTTTTCTGTTAGTGCTGTTTTACACAAAAAACAGACCATATTCCTGCAATACATGAGACATTGAGACAATTACTTTTACTTCATACAGGGTATGCTTGCTGATGCTCTTATACCAATGTCATGTTGACAGTCAAGAGGACCAATAGAAACATTAAAGCTGCAAGCAGTGATGGGCAGACCCTCGCACCACTTGCGAGCTGCGGGAGTCGCAGCTAGCGCTATGTCCTCTCCTCTCTCCTGCTCTTCTCCCCAGAGAAGCACAGCAGTATACAGCAACAGAAAAGACATGGCCCCCTCCCAGTAGGGGGCGCTATGAGTGTATCATCATATGAGCATATAAATGAGTTGAGAGTGAGAAGGTCATCCTGATTATCTGTGCAGAACAAACATGTAATTTGTTTTAATGGACAGTGTGTTATTTGTAAATTACTTTAGTGTTGTTTAGAGTTTGTGTGTAGACATTTTAATGGTGTTATTTTCATCCACATATGTTAAGAATACCAGGATGTCCTTGGTTAAATATATCCTGGTATTTGTGGATATATATATGAAAAAGTTAACTTTAATGGACATTTGTACTTGAGTGAGTTGTGTTTATATGTTTATGTGACTCTATGTGTAATGTGGTTACAAGAAAGTTGCACATGTTAAGAAAAAGTATCATAAAGTTTGTCACAGGATAACTCATGCAGTCAGTGTTCAGTTTGAGAGATGTTGATGAAGCAGGTTAATGGAGCCTGTTGTTAAAATTTAGATATTGTTTTTCCAAGCATTGTGTAACCATACACATTTCATGATTAAATGTAGAGAGGTGGGACTTTAGTTGAGTGGGACTAGTTGTTTGGTTAAGTGGTGTCTTATGATTGATGAATGATGTCTTATATTCTTATTTTGACTGTGTTTTTATTGGTGATGCAGAACAGAGATATGTTGCAGTCTTTTTTTACCTGTTTTTCTAAACATATTTTTATATGCACTGTGTTTTTATTGCTGTAGCACAACAGAATTCTGGTGCATTTTCTACATTTCTACTGTGTTTGTGTGCTCTTTACATGTCCAAATCCTTTGCTTTCTCTACTTTCTCAACAATTAAGAACTGTTTCATATCATTTTCAATCATGCACATCACCACTTACCCACAGACGTAACGCAAAAATACGAAACACATTATAGATTATATGTCATAAATCCATGCTTTCATTCTATAGCAGTAATACCTACATATATGCCATATACATTATTCAAAGTACGGTTTTCTTTCCTACATTTCAACAGCATTTCCACGAATGCCATATCTCATTCTAACTAGATATGTTGATAACACAATATTTAAGAAATGCTGTTGAAATATAGGTTTTGTTTTACCTTTACATCACATCAGAAAGCAAAAGGCACTGGTTATGGTACACCTAGTACTCTAGGGTGGGGTTCAATTCCCTGCAGTGCCCTGCTAATAGATTGATGATGTAAGATCCACACAAAATCCTAAATCTACACAGTTTGTCATGACAGCTCCCTGTTAACACATCTATGTAGAATGTATGTATTTCTATTATATGGCTCACATGGCACACTGACATAAACAGATATTTATAGCTCCAAGTAAAGGGAGCTCAACTGCACCATCTACTATCTGCATCTACGATCTTCTCTTCTTCCCAACAGCCCTAATCTCATCTGCTCTCCAGATATACAGAGACATACACATGTACGAAAGACATGTCTTCTCCCCCAGTAGGTCTTGTATGTGTGTAGCATAATATGAGCATGTCACTGTGTTCTCTTTTGTATGCTGATCAGTTTCTCCCTCTTCATCTGGTCTGCTTTCCAGTGAACATGAAAAATACACGTAACTACATGAAAATGCACATATTTCTTATTCACAATAGTTGGCGCTATTTGTGTATCATGATATCAGTACCTCAATATGTCATAAAAAACGTCAAAGTATAGTAAGGCGTCAAAATCGGCCAAAAAAAGTCAAAATTTTTTTGGACCTCAAAATGTCATAAAAAACGTCATAGTATAGTAAGGCGTCATAATCGGCCAAAAAAAGTCAAAATTTTTTTGGACCTCAAAATGTCATAAAAAAACGTCATAGTATAGTAAGGCGTCAAAATCGGCCAAAAAAAGTCAAAAAAAAATTTGACCTCAAAATGTCATAAAAAACGTCATAGTATAGTAAGGCGTCAAAATCGGCCAAAAAAAGTCAAAAATTTTTTGACCTCAAAATGTCATAAAAAACGTCATAGTATAGTAAGGCGTCAAAATCGGACAAAAAAAGTCAAAATTTTTTTGGACCTCAAAATGTCATAAAAAATGTCATAGTATAGTAAGGCGTCAAAATCGGCCAAAAAAAGTTAAAAAAAATTTTGACCTCAAAATGTCATAAAAAACTTCATAGTATAGTAAGGCGTCAAAATCGGCCAAAAAAAGTCAAAATTTTTTTGGACCTCAAAATTTCATAAAAAAACGTCATAGTATAGTAAGGCGTCAAAATCGGCCTAAAAAAAGTCAAAAAAAATTTTGACCTCAAAATGTCAAAAAAACTTCAGAGTATAGTAAGGCGTCATAATCGGCCAAAAAAAGTCAAAATTTTTTTGGACCTCAAAATGTCATAAAAAAACGTCATAGTATAGTAAGGCGTCAAAATCGGCCAAAAAAAGTCAAAATTTTTTTGGACCTCAAAATGTCATAAAAAACGTCATAGTATAGTAAGGCATCAAAATCGGCCAAAAAAAGTCAAAAAAAATTTGACCTCAAAATGTCATAAAAAACGTCATAGTATAGTAAGGCGTCAAAATCGGCCAAAAAAAGTCAAAAAAAAATTTGACCTCAAAATGTCATAAAAAACGTCATAGTATAGTAAGGCGTCAAAATCGGCCAAAAAAAGTCCAAATTTTTTTGGACCTCAAAATTTCATAAAAAACGTCATAGTATAGTAAGGCGTCAAAATCGGCCAAAAAAAGTCAAAATTTTTTTGGACCTCAAAATGTCATAAAAAACGTCATAGTATAGTAAGGCGTCAAAATCGGCCAAAAAAAGTCAAAATTTTTTTGGACCTCAAAATGTCATAAAAAACGTCATAGTATAGTAAGGCGTCAAAATCGGCCAAAAAAAGTCAAAAAAAATTTTGACCTCAAAATGTTATAAAAAACGTCATAGTATAGTAAGGCGTCAAAATCGGCCAAAAAAAGTCAAAATTTTTTTGGACCTCAAAATGTCATAAAAAACGTCATAGTATAGTAAGGCGTCAAAATCGGCCAAAAAAAGTCAAAATTTTTTTGGACCTCAAAATGTCATAAAAAACGTCATAGTATAGTAAGGCGTCATAATCGGCCAAAAAAAGTCACAATTTTTTTGGACCTCAAAATGTCATAAAAAACGTCATAGTATAGTAAGGCGTCAAAATCGGCCAAAAAAAGTCAAAAAAAATTTTGACCTCAAAATGTCATAAAAAACGTCATAGTATAGTAAGGCGTCAAAATTGGCCAGAAAAAGTCAAAAATTTTTTGGACCTCAAAATGTCATAAAAAACATCATAGTATAGTAAGGCGTCAAAATCGGCCAAAAAAAGTCAAAAAAAAATTTTGACCTCAAAATGTCATAAAAAACGTCATAGTATAGTAAGGCGTCAAAATCGGCCAAAAAAAGTAAAAATTTTTTTGGACCTCAAAATGTCATAAAAAACGTCATAGTATAGTAAGGCGTCAAAATCGGCCAAAAAAAGTCAAAAAAAAATTTGACCTCAAAATGTCATAAAAAACGTCATAGTATAGTAAGGCGTCAAAATCGGCCAAAAAAAGTCAAAAAAAATTTTGACCTCAAAATGTCATAAAAAACTTCATAGTATAGTAAGGCGTCAAAATCGGCCAAAAAAAGTCAAAATTTTTTTGGACCTCAAAATTTCATAAAAAAACGTCATAGTATAGTAAGGCGTCAAAATCGGCCTAAAAAAAGTCAAAAAAAATTTTGACCTCAAAATGTCAAAAAAACTTCAGAGTATAGTAAGGCGTCATAATCGGCCAAAAAAAGTCAAAATTTTTTTGGACCTCAAAATGTCATAAAAAAACGTCATAGTATAGTAAGGCGTCAAAATCGGCCAAAAAAAGTCAAAATTTTTTTGGACCTCAAAATGTCATAAAAAACGTCATAGTATAGTAAGGCATCAAAATCGGCCAAAAAAAGTCAAAAAAAAATTTGACCTCAAAATGTCATAAAAAACGTCATAGTATAGTAAGGCGTCAAAATCGGCCAAAAAAAGTCAAAAAAAAAATTGACCTCAAAATGTCATAAAAAACGTCATAGTATAGTAAGGCGTCAAAATCGGCCAAAAAAAGTCAAAAAAAAATTTGACCTCAAAATGTCATAAAAAACGTCATAGTATAGTAAGGCGTCAAAATCGGCCAAAAAAAGTCAAAATTTTTTTGGACCTCAAAATGTCATAAAAAACGTCATAGTATAGTAAGGCGTCAAAATCGGTCAAAAAAAGTCAAAAAAAAATTTGACCTCAAAATGTCATAAAAAACGTCATAGTATAGTAAGTCGTCAAAATCGGCCAAAAAAAGTCAAAAAAAAAATTGACCTCAAAATGTCATAAAAAACGTCATAGTATAGTAAGGCGTCAAAATCGGCCAAAAAAAGTCAAAAAAAATTTGACCTCAAAATGTCATAAAAAACGTCATAGTATAGTAAGGCGTCAAAATCGGCCAAAAAAAGTCAAAAAAAATTTGACCTCAAAATGTCATAAAAAACGTCATAGTATAGTAAGGCGTCAAAATCGGCCAAAAAAAGTCAAAAAAAAATTTGACCTCAAAATGTCATAAAAAACGTCATAGTATAGTAAGGCGTCAAAATTGGCCAAAAAAAGTCAAAATTTTTTTGGACCTCAAAATGTCATAAAAAACGTCATAGTATAGTAAGGCGTCAAAATCGGCCAAAAAAAGTCAAAAAAAAAATTGACCTCAAAATGTCATAAAAAACGTCATAGTATAGTAAGGCGTCAAAATCGGCCAAAAAAAGTCAAAATTTTTTTGGACCTCAAAATGTCATAAAAAACGTCATAGTATAGTAAGGCGTCAAAATCGGCCAAAAAAAGTCAAAATTTTTTTGGACCTCAAAATGTCATAAAAAACGTCATAGTATAGTAAGGCGTCATAATCGGCCAAAAAAAGTCACAATTTTTTTGGACCTCAAAATGTCATAAAAAACGTCATAGTATAGCAAGGCGTCAAAATCGGCCAAAAAAAGTCAAAAAAAATTTTGACCTCAAAATATCATAAAAAACGTCATAGTATAGTAAGGCGTCAAAATCGGCCAGAAAAAGTCAAAAATTTTTTGGACCTCAAAATGTCATAAAAAACGTCATAGTATAGTAAGGCGTCAAAATCGGCCAGAAAAAGTCAAAAAAAAATTTGACCTCAAAATGTCATAAAAAACGTCATAGTATAGTAAGGCGTCAAAATCGGCCAAAAAAAGTCAAAAAAAAATTTGACCTCAAAATGTCATAAAAAACGTCATAGTATAGTAAGGCGTCAAAATCGGCCAAAAAAAGTCAAAAAAAATTTTGACCTCAAAATGTCATAAAAAACGTCATAGTATAGTAAGGCGTCAAAATCGGCCAAAAAAATTCAAAAAAAAATTTGACCTCAAAATGTCATAAAAAACGTCATAGTATAGTAAGGCGTCAAAATTGGCCAAAAAAAGTCAAAATTTTTTTGGACCTCAAAATTTCATAAAAAACGTCATAGTATAGTAAGGCGTCAAAATCGGCCAAAAAAAGTCAAAGAAAATTTTGACCTCAAAATGTCATAAAAAACGTCATAGTATAGTAAGGCGTCAAAATCGGCCAAAAAAAGTCAAAATTTTTTTGGACCTCAAAATGTCATAAAAAACGTCATAGTATAGTAAGGCGTCAAAATCGGCCAAAAAAAGTCAAAATTTTTTTGGACCTCAAAATGTCATAAAAAACGTCATAGTATAGTAAGGCGTCAAAATCGGCCAAAAAAAGTCAAAATTTTTTTGGACCTCAATATGTCATAAAAAACGTCAAAGTATAGTAAGGCGTCAAAATCGGCCAAAAAAAGTCAAAATTTTTTTGGACCTCAAAATGTCATAAAAAACGTCATAGTATAGTAAGGCGTCAAAATCGGCCAAAAAAAGTCAAAAAAAAATTTGACCTCAAAATGTCATAAAAAACGTCATAGTATAGTAAGGCGTCAAAATCGGCCAAAAAAAGTCAAAAAAAAATTTGACCTCAAAATGTCATAAAAAACATCATAGTATAGTAAGGCGTCAAAATCGGCCAAAAAAAGTCAAAATTTTTTTGGACCTCAAAATTTCATAAAAAACGTCATAGTATAGTAAGGCGTCAAAATCGGCCAAAAAAAGTCAAAAAAAAAATTGACCTCAAAATGTCATAAAAAACGTCATAGTATAGTAAGGCGTCAAAATCGGCCAAAAAAAGTCAAAAAAAAATTTGACCTCAAAATGTCATAAAAAACGTCATAGTATAGTAAGGCGTCAAAATCGGCCAAAAAAAGTCAAAATTTTTTTGGACCTCAAAATGTCATAAAAAACGTCATAGTATAGTAAGGCGTCAAAATCGGCCAAAAAAAGTCAAAAAAAAAATTGACCTCAAAATGTCATAAAAAACGTCATAGTATAGTAAGGCGTCAAAATCGGCCAAAAAAAGTCAAAAAAAAATTTGACCTCAAAATGTCATAAAAAACGTCATAATATAGTAAGGCGTCAAAATCGGCCAAAAAAAGTCAAAAAAAATTTTGACCTCAAAATGTCATAAAAAACGTCATAGTATAGTAAGGCGTCAAAATCGGCCAAAAAAAGTCAAAAAAAAATTTGACCTCAAAATGTCATAAAAAACGTCATAGTATAGTAAGGCGTCAAAATCGGCCAAAAAAAGTCAAAATTTTTTTGGACCTCAAAATGTCATAAAAAACGTCATAGTATAGTAAGGCGTCAAAATCGGCCAAAAAAAGTCAAAAAAAAAATTGACCTCAAAATGTCATAAGAAACGTCATAGTATAGTAAGGCGTCAAAATCGGCCAAAAAAAGTCAAAATTTTTTTGGACCTCAAAATGTCATAAAAAACGTCATAGTATAGTAAGGCGTCAAAATCGGCCAAAAAAAGTCAAAAAAAAATTTGACCTCAAAATGTCATAAAAAACGTCATAGTATAGTAAGGCGTCAAAATCGGCCAAAAAAAGTCAAAAAAAAATTTGACCTCAAAATGTCATAAAAAACATCATAGTATAGTAAGGCGTCAAAATCGGCCAAAAAAAGTCAAAATTTTTTTGGACCTCAAAATTTCATAAAAAACGTCATAGTATAGTAAGGCGTCAAAATCGGCCAAAAAAAGTCAAAAAAAAAATTGACCTCAAAATGTCATAAAAAACGTCATAGTATAGTAAGGCGTCAAAATCGGCCAAAAAAAGTCAAAAAAAAATTTGACCTCAAAATGTCATAAAAAACGTCATAGTATAGTAAGGCGTCAAAATCGGCCAAAAAAAGTCAAAATTTTTTTGGACCTCAAAATGTCATAAAAAACGTCATAGTATAGTAAGGCGTCAAAATCGGCCAAAAAAAGTCAAAAAAAAAATTGACCTCAAAATGTCATAAAAAACGTCATAGTATAGTAAGGCGTCAAAATCGGCCAAAAAAAGTCAAAAAAAAATTTGACCTCAAAATGTCATAAAAAACGTCATAATATAGTAAGGCGTCAAAATCGGCCAAAAAAAGTCAAAAAAAATTTTGACCTCAAAATGTCATAAAAAACGTCATAGTATAGTAAGGCGTCAAAATCGGCCAAAAAAAGTCAAAAAAAAATTTGACCTCAAAATGTCATAAAAAACGTCATAGTATAGTAAGGCGTCAAAATCGGCCAAAAAAAGTCAAAATTTTTTTGGACCTCAAAATGTCATAAAAAACGTCATAGTATAGTAAGGCGTCAAAATCGGCCAAAAAAAGTCAAAAAAAAAATTGACCTCAAAATGTCATAAGAAACGTCATAGTATAGTAAGGCGTCAAAATCGGCCAAAAAAAGTCAAAATTTTTTTGGACCTCAAAATGTCATAAAAAACGTCATAGTATAGTAAGGCGTCAAAATCGGCCAAAAAAAGTCAAAAAAAAATTTGACCTCAAAATGTCATAAAAAACGTCATAGTATAGTAAGGCGTCAAAATCGGCCAAAAAAAGTCAAAAAAAAATTTGACCTCAAAATGTCATAAAAAACATCATAGTATAGTAAGGCGTCAAAATCGGCCAAAAAAAGTCAAAATTTTTTTGGACCTCAAAATTTCATAAAAAACGTCATAGTATAGTAAGGCGTCAAAATCGGCCAAAAAAAGTCAAAAAAAAAATTGACCTCAAAATGTCATAAAAAACGTCATAGTATAGTAAGGCGTCAAAATCGGCCAAAAAAAGTCAAAAAAAAATTTGACCTCAAAATGTCATAAAAAACGTCATAGTATAGTAAGGCGTCAAAATCGGCCAAAAAAAGTCAAAAAAAAATTTGACCTCAAAATGTCATAAAAAACGTCATAGTATAGTAAGGCGTCAAAATCGGCCAAAAAAAGTAAAAAAAAATTTTGACCTCAAAATGTCATAAAAAACGTCATAGTATAGTAAGGCGTCAAAATCGGCCAAAAAAAGTCAAAATTTTTTTGGACCTCAAAATGTCATAAAAAACGTCATAGTATAGTAAGGCGTCAAAATCGGCCAAAAAAAGTAAAAAAAAAAATTGACCTCAAAATGTCATAAAAAACGTCATAGTATAGTAAGGCGTCAAAATCGGCCAAAAAAAGTCAAAAAAAAAATTGACCTCAAAATGTCATAAAAAACGTCATAGTATAGTAAGGCGTCAAAATCGGCCAAAAAAAGTCAAAATTTTTTTCGACCTCAAAATGTCATAAAAAACGTCATAGTATAGTAAGGCGTCAAAATCGGCCAAAAAAAGTCAAAATTTTTTTGGACCTCAAAATGTCATAAAAAACGTCATAGTATAGTAAGGCGTCAAAATTGGCCAAAAAAAGTCAAAAAAAAAATTGACCTCAAAATGTCATAAAAAACGTCATAGTATAGTAAGGCGTCAAAATCGGCCAAAAAAAGTCAAAAATTTTTTGGACCTCAAAATGTCATAAAAAACATCATAGTATAGTACGGAGTCAAAATCGGCCAAAAAAAGTCAAAATTTTTTTGGACCTCAAAATGTCATAAAAAACGTCATAGTATAGTAAGGCGTCAAAATCGGCCAAAAAAAGTCAAAATTTTTTTGGACCTCAAAATGTCATAAAAAACGTCATAGTATAGTAAGGCGTCAAAATCGGCCAAAAAAAGTCAAAATTTTTTTGGACCTCAAAATGTCATAAAAAACGTCATAGTATAGTAAGGCGTCAAAATCGGCCAAAAAAAAGTCACAAAAAAATTTGACCTCAAAATGTCATAAAAAACGTCATAGTATAGTAAGGCGTCAAAATCGGCCAAAAAAAGTCAAAATTTTTTTGGACCTCAAAATGTCATAAAAAACGTCATAGTATAGTAAGGCGTCAAAATCGGCCAAAAAAAGTCAAAATTTTTTTGGACCTCAAAATGTCATAAAAAACGTCATAGTATGGTAAGGCGTCAAAATCGGCCAAAAAAAGTCAAAATTTTTTTGGACCTCAAAATGTCATAAAAAACGTCATAGTATAGTAAGGCGTCAAAATCGGCCAAAAAAAGTCAAAAAAAATTTTGACCTCAAAATGTCATAAAAAACGTCATAGTATAGTAAGGCGTCAAAATCGGCCAAAAAAAGTCAAAATTTTTTTGGACCTCAAAATGTCATAAAAAACGTCATAGTATAGTAAGGCGTCAAAATCGGCCAAAAAAAGTCAAAATTTTTTTGGACCTCAAAATGTCATAAAAAACGTCATAGTATAGTAAGGCGTCAAAATCGGCCAAAAAAAGTCAAAATTTTTTTGGACCTCAAAATGTCATAAAAAACGTCATAGTATAGTAAGGCGTCAAAATCGGCCAAAAAAAGTCAAAATTTTTTTGGACCTCAAAATTTCATAAAAAACGTCATAGTATAGTAAGGCGTCAAAATCGGCCAAAAAAAGTCAAAAAAAAAATTGACCTCAAAATGTCATAAAAAACGTCATAGTATAGTAAGGCGTCAAAATCGGCCAAAAAAAGTCAAAAAAAATTTGACCTCAAAATGTCATAAAAAACGTCATAGTATAGTAAGGCGTCAAAATCGGCCAAAAAAAGTCAAAAAAAATTTTGACCTCAAAATGTCATAAAAAACGTCATAGTATAGTAAGGCGTCAAAATCGGCCAAAAAAAGTCAAAATTTTTTTGGACCTCAAAATGTCATAAAAAACGTCATAGTATAGTAAGGCGTCAAAATCGGCCAAAAAAAGTCAAAAAAAATTTGACCTCAAAATGTCATAAAAAACGTCATAGTATAGTAAGGCGTCAAAATTGGCCAAAAAAAGTCAAAAATTTTTTGGACCTCAAAATGTCATAAAAAACGTCATAGTATAGTAAGGCGTCAAAATCGGACAAAAAAAGTCAAAAAAAAATTTGACCTCAAAATGTCATAAAAAACGTCATAGTATAGTAAGGCGTCAAAATCGGCCAAAAAAAAGTCAAAAAAAAATTTGACCTCAAAATGTCATAAAAAAGTCATAGTATAGTAAGGCGTCAAAATCGGCCAAAAAAAGTCAAAAAAAATTTTGACCTCAAAATGTCATAAAAAACGTCATAGTATAGTAAGGCGTCAAAATCGGCCTAAAAAAGTCAAAAAAAAAATTGACCTCAAAATGTCATAAGAAACGTCATAGTATAGTAAGGCGTCAAAATCGGCCAAAAAAAGTAAAAAAAAAATTTGACCTCAAAATGTCATAAAAAACGTCATAGTATAGTAAGGCGTCAAAATCGGCCAAAAAAAGTCAAAATTTTTTTGGACCTCAAAATTTCATAAAAAACGTCATAGTATAGTAAGGCGTCAAAATCGGCCAAAAAAAGTCAAAAAAAAAATTGACCTCAAAATGTCATAAAAAACGTCATAGTATAGTAAGGCGTCAAAATCGGCCAAAAAAAGTCAAAATTTTTTTGGACCTCAAAATTTCATAAAAAACGTCATAGTATAGTAAGGCGTCAAAATCGGCCAAAAAAAGTCAAAAAAAAAATTGACCTCAAAATGTCATAAAAAACGTCATAGTATAGTAAGGCGTCAAAATCGGCCAAAAAAAGTCAAAAAAAAATTTGACCTCAAAATGTCATAAAAAACGTCATAGTATAGTAAGGCGTCAAAATCGGCCAAAAAAAGTCAAAATTTTTTTGGACCTCAAAATTTCATAAAAAACGCCATAGTATAGTAAGGCGTCAAAATCGGCCAAAAAAAGTCAAAATTTTTTTGGACCTCAAAATGTCATAAAAAACGTCATAGTATAGTAAGGCGTCAAAATCGGCCAAAAAAAGTCAAAAAAAAATTTGACCTCAAAATGTCATAAAAAACGTCATAGTATAGTAAGGCGTCAAAATCGGCCAAAAAAAGTCAAAAAAAAATTTGACCTCAAAATGTCATAAAAAACGTCATAGTATAGTAAGGCGTCAAAATCGGCCAAAAAAAGTCAAAATTTTTTTGGACCTCAAAATGTCATAAAAAACGTCATAGTATAGTAAGGCGTCAAAATCGGCCAAAAAAAGTCAAAAAAAAATTTGACCTCAAAATGTCATAAAAAACGTCATAGTATAGTAAGGCGTCAAAATCGGCCAAAAAAAGTCAAAAAAAAATTTGACCTCAAAATGTCATAAAAAACGTCATAGTATAGTAAGGCGTCAAAATCGGCCAAAAAAAGTAAAAAAAAATTTTGACCTCAAAATGTCATAAAAAACGTCATAGTATAGTAAGGCGTCAAAATCGGCCAAAAAAAGTCAAAATTTTTTTGGACCTCAAAATGTCATAAAAAACGTCATAGTATAGTAAGGCGTCAAAATCGGCCAAAAAAAGTAAAAAAAAAAATTGACCTCAAAATGTCATAAAAAACGTCATAGTATAGTAAGGCGTCAAAATCGGCCAAAAAAAGTCAAAAAAAAAATTGACCTCAAAATGTCATAAAAAACGTCATAGTATAGTAAGGCGTCAAAATCGGCCAAAAAAAGTCAAAAAAAAAATTGACCTCAAAATGTCATAAAAAACGTCATAGTATAGTAAGGCGTCAAAATCGGCCAAAAAAAGTCAAAATTTTTTTCGACCTCAAAATGTCATAAAAAACGTCATAGTATAGTAAGGCGTCAAAATCGGCCAAAAAAAGTCAAAATTTTTTTGGACCTCAAAATGTCATAAAAAACGTCATAGTATAGTAAGGCGTCAAAATTGGCCAAAAAAAGTCAAAAAAAAAATTGACCTCAAAATGTCATAAAAAACGTCATAGTATAGTAAGGCGTCAAAATCGGCCAAAAAAAGTCAAAATTTTTTTGGACCTCAAAATGTCATAAAAAACGTCATAGTATAGTAAGGCGTCAAAATCGGCCAAAAAAAGTCAAAATTTTTTTGGACCTCAAAATGTCATAAAAAACGTCATAGTATAGTAAGGCGTCAAAATCGGCCAAAAAAAGTCACAAAAAAATTTGACCTCAAAATGTCATAAAAAACGTCATAGTATAGTAAGGCGTCAAAATCGGCCAAAAAAAGTCAAAATTTTTTTGGACCTCAAAATGTCATAAAAAACGTCATAGTATAGTAAGGCGTCAAAATCGGCCAAAAAAAGTCAAAATTTTTTTGGACCTCAAAATGTCATAAAAAACGTCATAGTATGGTAAGGCGTCAAAATCGGCCAAAAAAAGTCAAAATTTTTTTGGACCTCAAAATGTCATAAAAAACGTCATAGTATAGTAAGGCGTCAAAATCGGCCAAAAAAAGTCAAAAAAAATTTTGACCTCAAAATGTCATAAAAAACGTCATAGTATAGTAAGGCGTCAAAATCGGCCAAAAAAAGTCAAAATTTTTTTGGACCTCAAAATGTCATAAAAAACGTCATAGTATAGTAAGGCGTCAAAATCGGCCAAAAAAAGTCAAAATTTTTTTGGACCTCAAAATGTCATAAAAAACGTCATAGTATAGTAAGGCGTCAAAATCGGCCAAAAAAAGTCAAAATTTTTTTGGACCTCAAAATGTCATAAAAAACGTCATAGTATAGTAAGGCGTCAAAATCGGCCAAAAAAAGTCAAAATTTTTTTGGACCTCAAAATTTCATAAAAAACGTCATAGTATAGTAAGGCGTCAAAATCGGCCAAAAAAAGTCAAAAAAAAAATTGACCTCAAAATGTCATAAAAAACGTCATAGTATAGTAAGGCGTCAAAATCGGCCAAAAAAAGTCAAAAAAAATTTGACCTCAAAATGTCATAAAAAACGTCATAGTATAGTAAGGCGTCAAAATCGGCCAAAAAAAGTCAAAAAAAATTTTGACCTCAAAATGTCATAAAAAACGTCATAGTATAGTAAGGCGTCAAAATCGGCCAAAAAAAGTCAAAATTTTTTTGGACCTCAAAATGTCATAAAAAACGTCATAGTATAGTAAGGCGTCAAAATCGGCCAAAAAAAGTCAAAAAAAATTTGACCTCAAAATGTCATAAAAAACGTCATAGTATAGTAAGGCGTCAAAATTGGCCAAAAAAAGTCAAAAATTTTTTGGACCTCAAAATGTCATAAAAAACGTCATAGTATAGTAAGGCGTCAAAATCGGACAAAAAAAGTCAAAAAAAAATTTGACCTCAAAATGTCATAAAAAACGTCATAGTATAGTAAGGCGTCAAAATCGGCCAAAAAAAAGTCAAAAAAAAAATTGACCTCAAAATGTCATAAAAAACGTCATAGTATAGTAAGGCGTCAAAATCGGCCAAAAAAAGTCAAACGTTTTTTGGACCTCAAAATGTCATAAAAAACGTCATAGTATAGTAAGGCGTCAAAATCGGCCAAAAAGTCAAAATTTTTTTGGACCTCAAAATGTCATAAAAAACGTCATAGTATAGTAAGGCATCAAAATCAGCCAAAAAAAGGCAAAAAAAAAATTGACCTCAAAATGTCATAAAAAACGTCATAGTATAGTAAGGCGTCAAAATCGGCCAAAAAAAGTCAAAATTTTTTTGGACCTCAAAATGTCATAAAAAACGTCATAGTATAGTAAGGCGTCAAAATCGGCCAAAAAAAGTCAAAATCTTTTTGGACCTCAAAATGTCATAAAAAACGTCATAGTATAGTAAGGCGTCAAAATCGGCCAAAAAAAGTCAAAATTTTTTTGGACCTCAAAATGTCATAAAAAACGTCATAGTATAGTAAGGCGTCAAAATCGGCCAAAAAAAGTCAAAATTTTTTTTCACCTCAAAATGTCATAAAAAACGTCATAGTATAGTAAGGCGTCAAAATCGGCCAAAAAAAGTCAAAAAAAATTTTGACCTCAAAAT
This sequence comes from Toxotes jaculatrix, assembly GCF_017976425.1. Lineage (NCBI taxonomy): Eukaryota > Metazoa > Chordata > Actinopteri > Toxotidae > Toxotes > Toxotes jaculatrix. Next base: position 13,616,539 of record NC_054408.1, on the reverse strand, counting down.
GTCATAAAAAACGTCATAGTATAGTAAGGCGTCAAAATCAGCCAAAAAAAGTCAAAATTTTTTTGGACCTCAAAATGTCATAAAAAACGTCATAGTATAGTAAGGCGTCAAAATCGGCCAAAAAAAGTCAAAATTTTTTTGGACCTCAAAATGTCATAAAAAACGTCATAGTATAGTAAGGCGTCAAAATCGGCCAAAAAAAGTCAAAATTTTTTTGGACCTCAAAATGTCATAAAAAACGTCATAGTATAGTAAGGCGTCAAAATCGGCCAAAAAAAGTCAAAAAAAAAATTGACCTCAAAATGTCATAAAAAACGTCATAGTATAGTAAGGCGTCAAAATCGGCCAAAAAAAGTCAAAAAAAAATTTGACCTCAAAATGTCATAAAAAACGTCATAGTATAGTAAGGCGTCAAAATCGGCCAAAAAAAGTCAAAATTTTTTTGGACCTCAAAATGTCATAAAAAACGTCATAGTATAGTAAGGCGTCAAAATCGGCCAAAAAAAGTCAAAAAAAAATTTGACCTCAAAATGTCATAAAAAACGTCATAGTATAGTAAGTCGTCAAAATCGGCCAAAAAAAGTCAAAAAAAAAATTGACCTCAAAATGTCATAAAAAACGTCATAGTATAGTAAGGCGTCAAAATCGGCCAAAAAAAGTCAAAAAAAATTTGACCTCAAAATGTCATAAAAAACGTCATAGTATAGTAAGGCGTCAAAATCGGCCAAAAAAAGTCAAAAAAAATTTGACCTCAAAATGTCATAAAAAACGTCATAGTATAGTAAGGCGTCAAAATCGGCCAAAAAAAGTCAAAAATTTTTTGGACCTCAAAATGTCATAAAAAACGTCATAGTATAGTAAGGCGTCAAAATTGGCCAAAAAAAGTCAAAAAAAATTTTGACCTCAAAATGTCATAAAAAACATCATAGTATAGTAAGGCGTCAAAATCGGACAAAAAAAGTCAAAAAAAAATTTGACCTCAAAATGTCATAAAAAACGTCATAGTATAGTAAGGCGTCAAAATCGGCCAAAAAAAGTCAAAAAAAAAATTGACCTCAAAATGTCATAAAAAACGTCATAGTATAGTAAGGCGTCAAAATCGGCCAAAAAAAGTCAAACGTTTTTTGGACCTCAAAATGTCATAAAAAACGTCATAGTATAGTAAGGCGTCAAAATCGGCCAAAAAGTCAAAATTTTTTTGGACCTCAAAATGTCATAAAAAACGTCATAGTATAGTAAGGCATCAAAATCAGCCAAAAAAAGGCAAAAAAAAAATTGACCTCAAAATGTCATAAAAAACGTCATAGTATAGTAAGGCGTCAAAATCGGCCAAAAAAAGTCAAAATTTTTTTGGACCTCAAAATGTCATAAAAAACGTCATAGTATAGTAAGGCGTCAAAATCGGCCAAAAAAAGTCAAAATCTTTTTGGACCTCAAAATGTCATAAAAAACGTCATAGTATAGTAAGGCGTCAAAATCGGCCAAAAAAAGTCAAAATTTTTTTGGACCTCAAAATGTCATAAAAAACGTCATAGTATAGTAAGGCGTCAAAATCGGCCAAAAAAAGTCAAAATTTTTTTGGACCTCAAAATGTCATAAAAAACGTCATAGTATAGTAAGGCGTCAAAATCGGCCAAAAAAAGTCAAAAAAAATTTTGACCTCAAAATGTCATAAAAAACGTCATAGTATAGTAAGGCGTCAAAATCGGCCAAAAAAAGTCAAAAAAAATTTTGACCTCAAAATGTCATAAAAAACGTCATAGTATAGTAAGGCGTCAAAATCGGCCAAAAAAAGTCAAAAAAAAATTTGACCTCAAAATGTCATAAAAAACGTCATAGTATAGTAAGGCGTCAAAATCGGCCAAAAAAAGTCAAAATTTTTTTGGACCTCAAAATGTCATAAAAAACGTCATAGTATAGTAAGGCGTCAAAATCGGCCAAAAAAAGTCAAAATTTTTTTGGACCTCAAAATGTCATAAAAAACGTCATAGTATAGTAAGGCGTCAAAATCGGCCAAAAAAAGTCAAAAAAAAATTTGACCTCAAAATGTCATAAAAAACGTCATAGTATAGTAAGGCGTCAAAATCGGCCAAAAAAAGTCAAAAAAAATTTTGACCTCAAAATGTCATAAAAAACGTCATAGTATAGTAAGGCGTCAAAATCGGCCAAAAAAAGTCAAAAAAAATTTTGACCTCAAAATGTCATAAAAAACGTCATAGTATAGTAAGGCGTCAAAATCGGCCAAAAAAAGTCAAAATTTTTTTTCACCTCAAAATGTCATAAAAAACGTCATAGTATAGTAAGGCGTCAAAATCGGCCAAAAAAAGTCAAAAAAAAATTTGACCTCAAAATGTCATAAAAAACGTCATAGTATAGTAAGGCGTCAAAATCGGCCAAAAAAAGTCAAAATTTTTTTGGACCTCAAAATGTCATAAAAAACGTCATAGTATAGTAAGGCGTCAAAATCGGCCAAAAAAAGTCAAAAAAAAATTTGACCTCAAAATGTCATAAAAAACGTCATAGTATAGTAAGGCGTCAAAATCGGCCAAAAAAAGTCAAAATTTTTTTGGACCTCAAAATGTCATAAAAAACGTCATAGTATAGTAAGGCGTCAAAATCGGCCAAAAAAAGTCAAAAAAAAATTTGACCTCAAAATGTCATAAAAAACGTCATAGTATAGTAAGTCGTCAAAATCGGCCAAAAAAAGTCAAAAAAAAAATTGACCTCAAAATGTCATAAAAAACGTCATAGTATAGTAAGGCGTCAAAATCGGCCAAAAAAAGTCAAAAAAAATTTGACCTCAAAATGTCATAAAAAACGTCATAGTATAGTAAGGCGTCAAAATCGGCCAAAAAAAGTCAAAAAAAATTTTGACCTCAAAATGTCATAAAAAACGTCATAGTATAGTAAGGCGTCAAAATCGGCCAAAAAAAGTCAAAATTTTTTTGGACCTCAAAATGTCATAAAAAACGTCATAGTATAGTAAGGCGTCAAAATCGGCCAAAAAAAGTCAAAATTTTTTTGGACCTCAAAATGTCATAAAAAACGTCATAGTATAGTAAGGCGTCAAAATCGGCCAAAAAAAGTCAAAATTTTTTTGGACCTCAAAATGTCATAAAAAACGTCATAGTATAGTAAGGCGTCAAAATCGGCCAAAAAAAGTCAAAAAAAAATTTGACCTCAAAATGTCATAAAAAACGTCATAGTATAGTAAGTCGTCAAAATCGGCCAAAAAAAGTAAAAAAAAAAATTGACCTCAAAATGTCATAAAAAACGTCATAGTATAGTAAGGCGTCAAAATCGGCCAAAAAAAGTCAAAATTTTTTTGGACCTCAAAATGTCATAAAAAACGTCATAGTATAGTAAGGCGTCAAAATCGGCCAAAAAAAGTCAAAATTTTTTTGGACCTCAAAATGTCATAAAAAACGTCATAGTATAGTAAGGCGTCAAAATCGGCCAAAAAAAGTCAAAAAAAAATTTGACCTCAAAATGTCATAAAAAACGTCATAGTATAGTAAGGCGTCAAAATCGGCCAAAAAAAGTCAAAATTTTTTTGGACCTCAAAATGTCATAAAAAACGTCATAGTATAGTAAGGCGTCAAAATCGGCCAAAAAAAGTCAAAATTTTTTTGGACCTCAAAATGTCATAAAAAACGTCATAGTATAGTAAGGCGTCAAAATCGGCCAAAAAAAGTCAAAAAAAAATTTGACCTCAAAATGTCATAAAAAACGTCATAGTATAGTAAGGCGTCAAAATCGGCCAAAAAAAGTCAAAAAAAATTTTGACCTCAAAATGTCATAAAAAACGTCATAGTATAGTAAGGCGTCAAAATCGGCCAAAAAAAGTCAAAAAAAATTTTGACCTCAAAATGTCATAAAAAACGTCATAGTATAGTAAGGCGTCAAAATCGGCCAAAAAAAGTCAAAATTTTTTTTCACCTCAAAATGTCATAAAAAACGTCATAGTATAGTAAGGCGTCAAAATCGGCCAAAAAAAGTCAAAAAAAAATTTGACCTCAAAATGTCATAAAAAACGTCATAGTATAGTAAGGCGTCAAAATCGGCCAAAAAAAGTCAAAAAAAATTTGGACCTCAAAATGTCATAAAAAACGTCATAGTATAGTAAGGCGTCAAAATCGGCCAAAAAAAGTCAAAAAAAAATTTGACCTCAAAATGTCATAAAAAACGTCATAGTATAGTAAGGCGTCAAAATCGGCCAAAAAAAGTCAAAAAAAATTTTGACCTCAAAATGTCATAAAAAACGTCATAGTATAGTAAGGCGTCAAAATCGGCCAAAAAAAGTCAAAATTTTTTTGGACCTCAAAATGTCATAAAAAACGTCATAGTATAGTAAGGCGTCAAAATCGGCCAAAAAAAGTCAAAAAAAAATTTGACCTCAAAATGTCATAAAAAACGTCATAGTATAGTAAGGCGTCAAAATCGGCCAAAAAAAGTCAAAATTTTTTTGGACCTCAAAATGTCATAAAAAACGTCATAGTATAGTAAGGCGTCAAAATCGGCCAAAAAAAGTCAAAAAAAAATTTGACCTCAAAATGTCATAAAAAACGTCATAGTATAGTAAGTCGTCAAAATCGGCCAAAAAAAGTCAAAAAAAAAATTGACCTCAAAATGTCATAAAAAACGTCATAGTATAGTAAGGCGTCAAAATCGGCCAAAAAAAGTCAAAATTTTTTTGGACCTCAAAATGTCATAAAAAACGTCATAGTATAGTAAGGCGTCAAAATCGGCCAAAAAAAGTCAAAAAAAATTTGACCTCAAAATGTCATAAAAAACGTCATAGTATAGTAAGGCGTCAAAATCGGCCAAAAAAAGTCAAAAATTTTTTGGACCTCAAAATGTCATAAAAAACGTCATAGTATAGTAAGGCGTCAAAATTGGCCAAAAAAAGTCAAAAAAAATTTTGACCTCAAAATGTCATAAAAAACATCATAGTATAGTAAGGCGTCAAAATCGGACAAAAAAAGTCAAAAAAAAATTTGACCTCAAAATGTCATAAAAAACGTCATAGTATAGTAAGGCGTCAAAATCGGCCAAAAAAAGTCAAAAAAAAAATTGACCTCAAAATGTCATAAAAAACGTCATAGTATAGTAAGGCGTCAAAATCGGCCAAAAAAAGTCAAACGTTTTTTGGACCTCAAAATGTCATAAAAAACGTCATAGTATAGTAAGGCGTCAAAATCGGCCAAAAAGTCAAAATTTTTTTGGACCTCAAAATGTCATAAAAAACGTCATAGTATAGTAAGGCATCAAAATCAGCCAAAAAAAGGCAAAAAAAAAATTGACCTCAAAATGTCATAAAAAACGTCATAGTATAGTAAGGCGTCAAAATCGGCCAAAAAAAGTCAAAATTTTTTTGGACCTCAAAATGTCATAAAAAACGTCATAGTATAGTAAGGCGTCAAAATCGGCCAAAAAAAGTCAAAATTTTTTTGGACCTATAAATGTCATAAAAAACGTCAAAGTATAGTAAGGCGTCAAAATCGGCCAAAAAAAGTCAAAAAAAAATTTGACCTCAAAATGTCATAAAAAACGTCATAGTATAGTAAGGCGTCAAAATCGGCCAAAAAAAGTCAACATTTTTTTGGACCTCAAAATGTCATAAAAAACGTCATAGTATAGTAAGGCGTCAAAATCGGCCAAAAAAAGTCAAAATTTTTTTGGACCTCAAAATGTCATAAAAAACGTCATAGTATAGTAAGGCGTCAAAATCGGCCAAAAAATGTCAAAAAAAAATTTGACCTCAAAATGTCATAAAAAACATCATAGTATAGTAAGGCGTCAAAATCGGACAAAAAAAGTCAAACGTTTTTTGGACCTCAAAATGTCATAAAAAACGTCATAGTATAGTAAGGCGTCAAAATCGGCCAAAAAGTCAAAATTTTTTTGGACCTCAAAATGTCATAAAAAACGTCATAGTATAGTAAGGCGTCAAAATCGGCCAAAAAAAAGTCAAAAAAAAATTTGACCTCAAAATGTCATAAAAAACGTCATAGTATAGTAAGGCGTCAAAATCGGCCAAAAAAAGTCAAAAAAAATTTTGACCTCAAAATGTCATAAAAAACGTCATAGTATAGTAAGGCGTCAAAATCGGCCAAAAAAAGTCAAAAAAAATTTTGACCTCAAAATGTCATAAAAAACGTCATAGTATAGTAAGGCGTCAAAATCGGCCAAAAAAAGTCAAAATTTTTTTTCACCTCAAAATGTCATAAAAAACGTCATAGTATAGTAAGGCGTCAAAATCGGACAAAAAAAGTCAAAAAAAAATTTGACCTCAAAATGTCATAAAAAACGTCATAGTATAGTAAGGCGTCAAAATCGGCCAAAAAAAGTCAAAAAAAATTTGGACCTCAAAATGTCATAAAAAACGTCATAGTATAGTAAGGCGTCAAAATCGGCCAAAAAAAGTCAAAAAAAAATTTGACCTCAAAATGTCATAAAAAACGTCATAGTATAGTAAGGCGTCAAAATCGGCCAAAAAAAGTCAAAAAAAATTTTGACCTCAAAATGTCATAAAAAACGTCATAGTATAGTAAGGCGTCAAAATCGGCCAAAAAAAGTCAAAATTTTTTTTGGACCTCAAAATGTCATAAAAAACGTCATAGTATAGTAAGGCGTCAAAATCGGCCAAAAAAAGTCAAAAAAAAATTTGACCTCAAAATGTCATAAAAAACGTCATAGTATAGTAAGGCGTCAAAATCGGCCAAAAAAAGTCAAAATTTTTTTGGACCTCAAAATGTCATAAAAAACGTCATAGTATAGTAAGGCGTCAAAATCGGCCAAAAAAAGTCAAAAAAAAATTTGACCTCAAAATGTCATAAAAAACGTCATAGTATAGTAAGTCGTCAAAATCGGCCAAAAAAAGTCAAAAAAAAAATTGACCTCAAAATGTCATAAAAAACGTCATAGTATAGTAAGGCGTCAAAATCGGCCAAAAAAAGTCAAAATTTTTTTGGACCTCAAAATGTCATAAAAAACGTCATAGTATAGTAAGGCGTCAAAATCGGCCAAAAAAAGTCAAAAAAAATTTGACCTCAAAATGTCATAAAAAACGTCATAGTATAGTAAGGCGTCAAAATCGGCCAAAAAAAGTCAAAAATTTTTTGGACCTCAAAATGTCATAAAAAACGTCATAGTATAGTAAGGCGTCAAAATTGGCCAAAAAAAGTCAAAAAAAATTTTGACCTCAAAATGTCATAAAAAACATCATAGTATAGTAAGGCGTCAAAATCGGACAAAAAAAGTCAAAAAAAAATTTGACCTCAAAATGTCATAAAAAACGTCATAGTATAGTAAGGCGTCAAAATCGGCCAAAAAAAGTCAAAAAAAAAATTGACCTCAAAATGTCATAAAAAACGTCATAGTATAGTAAGGCGTCAAAATCGGCCAAAAAAAGTCAAACGTTTTTTGGACCTCAAAATGTCATAAAAAACGTCATAGTATAGTAAGGCGTCAAAATCGGCCAAAAAGTCAAAATTTTTTTGGACCTCAAAATGTCATAAAAAACGTCATAGTATAGTAAGGCATCAAAATCAGCCAAAAAAAGGCAAAAAAAAAATTGACCTCAAAATGTCATAAAAAACGTCATAGTATAGTAAGGCGTCAAAATCGGCCAAAAAAAGTCAAAATTTTTTTGGACCTCAAAATGTCATAAAAAACGTCATAGTATAGTAAGGCGTCAAAATCGGCCAAAAAAAGTCAAAATCTTTTTGGACCTCAAAATGTCATAAAAAACGTCATAGTATAGTAAGGCGTCAAAATCGGCCAAAAAAAGTCAAAATTTTTTTGGACCTCAAAATGTCATAAAAAACGTCATAGTATAGTAAGGCGTCAAAATCGGCCAAAAAAAGTCAAAATTTTTTTGGACCTCAAAATGTCATAAAAAACGTCATAGTATAGTAAGGCGTCAAAATCGGCCAAAAAAAGTCAAAAAAAATTTTGACCTCAAAATGTCATAAAAAACGTCATAGTATAGTAAGGCGTCAAAATCGGCCAAAAAAAGTCAAAATTTTTTTGGACCTCAAAATGTCATAAAAAACGTCATAGTATAGTAAGGCGTCAAAATCGGCCAAAAAAAGTCAAAATTTTTTTGGACCTCAAAATGTCATAAAAAACGTCATAGTATAGTAAGGCGTCAAAATCGGCCAAAAAAAGTAAAAAAAAATTTTGACCTCAAAATGTCATAAAAAACGTCATAGTATAGTAAGGCGTCAAAATCGGCCAAAAAAAGTCAAAAAAAAAATTGACCTCAAAATGTCATAAAAAACGTCATAGTATAGTAAGGCGTCAAAATCGGCCAAAAAAAGTCAAAAAAAAATTTGACCTCAAAATGTCATAAAAAACGTCATAGTATAGTAAGGCGTCAAAATCGGCCAAAAAAAGTCAAAATTTTTTTGGACCTCAAAATGTCATAAAAAACGTCATAGTATAGTAAGGCGTCAAAATCGGCCAAAAAAAGTCAAAAAAAAATTTGACCTCAAAATGTCATAAAAAACGTCATAGTATAGTAAGGCGTCAAAATCGGCCAAAAAAAGTCAAAAAAAATTTTGACCTCAAAATGTCATAAAAAACGTCATAGTATAGTAAGGCGTCAAAATCGGCCAAAAACAGTCAAAAAAAATTTTGACCTCAAAATGTCATAAAAAACGTCATAGTATAGTAAGGCGTCAAAATCGGCCAAAAAAAGTCAAAATTTTTTTGGACCTCAAAATGTCATAAAAAACGTCATAGTATAGTAAGGCGTCAAAATCGGCCAAAAAAAGTCAAAATTTTTTTGGACCTCAAAATGTCATAAAAAACGTCATAGTATAGTAAGGCGTCAAAATCGGCCAAAAAAAGTCAAAATTTTTTTTCACCTCAAAATGTCATAAAAAACGTCATAGTATAGTAAGGCGTCAAAATCGGCCAAAAAAAGTCACAAAAAAATTTGACCTCAAAATGTCATAAAAAACGTCATAGTATAGTAAGGCGTCAAAATCGGCCAAAAAAAGTCAAAATTTTTTTGGACCTCAAAATGTCATAAAAAACGTCATAGTATAGTAAGGCGTCAAAATCGGCCAAAAAAAGTCAAAATTTTTTTGGACCTCAAAATGTCATAAAAAACGTCATAGTATAGTAAGGCGTCAAAATCGGCCAAAAAAAGTCAAAATTTTTTTGGACCTCAAAATGTCATAAAAAACGTCATAGTATAGTAAGGCGTCAAAATCGGCCAAAAAAAGTCAAAAAAAAATTTGACCTCAAAATGTCATAAAAAACGTCATAGTATAGTAAGGCGTCAAAATCGGCCAAAAAAAGTCAAAAAAAAATTTGACCTCAAAATGTCATAAAAAACGTCATAGTATAGTAAGGCGTCAAAATCGGCCAAAAAAAGTCAAAAAAAAATTTGACCTCAAAATGTCATAAAAAACGTCATAGTATAGTAAGGCGTCAAAATCGGCCAAAAAAAGTCAAAATTTTTTTGGACCTCAAAATGTCATAAAAAACGTCATAGTATAGTAAGGCGTCAAAATCGGCCAAAAAAAGTCAAAATTTTTTTGGACCTCAAAATGTCATAAAAAACGTCATAGTATAGTAAGGCGTCAAAATCGGCCAAAAAAAGTCAAAAAAAAATTTGACCTCAAAATGTCATAAAAAACGTCATAGTATAGTAAGGCGTCAAAATCGGCCAAAAAAAGTCAAAAAAAATTTTGACCTCAAAATGTCACAAAAAACGTCATAGTATAGTAAGGCGTCAAAATCGGCCAAAAAAAGTCAAAAAAAATTTTGACCTCAAAATGTCATAAAAAACGTCATAGTATAGTAAGGCGTCAAAATCGGCCAAAAAAAATCAAAATTTTTTTGGACCTCAAAATGTCATAAAAAACGTCATAGTATAGTAAGGCGTCAAAATCGGCCAAAAAAAGTCAAAATTTTTTTGGACCTCAAAATGTCATAAAAAACGTCATAGTATAGTAAGGCGTCAAAATCGGCCAAAAAAAGTCACAAAAAAATTTGACCTCAAAATGTCATAAAAAACGTCATAGTATAGTAAGGCGTCAAAATCGGCCAAAAAAAGTCAAAAAAAAAATTGACCTCAAAATGTCATAAAAAACGTCATAGTATAGTAAGGCGTCAAAATCGGCCAAAAAAAGTCAAAATTTTTTTGGACCTCAAAATGTCATAAAAAACGTCATAGTATAGTAAGGCGTCAAAATCGGCCAAAAAAAGTCAAAATTTTTTTGGACCTCAAAATGTCATAAAAAACGTCATAGTATAGTAAGGCGTCAAAATCGGCCAAAAAAAGTCAAAATTTTTTTTCACCTCAAAATGTCATAAAAAACGTCATAGTATAGTAAGGCGTCAAAATCGGCCAAAAAAAGTCAAAAAAAAAATTGACCTCAAAATGTCATAAAAAACGTCATAGTATAGTAAGGCGTCAAAATCGGCCAAAAAAAGTCAAAAAAAAATTTGACCTCAAAATGTCATAAAAAACGTCATAGTATAGTAAGGCGTCAAAATCGGCCAAAAAAAGTCAAAATTTTTTTGGACCTCAAAATGTCATAAAAAACGTCATAGTATAGTAAGGCGTCAAAATCGGCCAAAAAAAGTCAAAAAAAAATTTGACCTCAAAATGTCATAAAAAACGTCATAGTATAGTAAGTCGTCAAAATCGGCCAAAAAAAGTCAAAAAAAAAATTGACCTCAAAATGTCATAAAAAACGTCATAGTATAGTAAGGCGTCAAAATCGGCCAAAAAAAGTCAAAAAAAATTTGACCTCAAAATGTCATAAAAAACGTCATAGTATAGTAAGGCGTCAAAATCGGCCAAAAAAAGTCAAAATAAATTTTGACCTCAAAATGTCATAAAAAACGTCATAGTATAGTAAGGCGTCAAAATCGGCCAAAAAAAGTCAAAATTTTTTTGGACCTCAAAATGTCATAAAAAACGTCATAGTATAGTAAGGCGTCAAAATCGGCCAAAAAAAGTCAAAAAAAATTTGACCTCAAAATGTCATAAAAAACGTCATAGTATAGTAAGGCGTCAAAATCGGCCAAAAAAAGTCAAAAATTTTTTGGACCTCAAAATGTCATAAAAAACGTCATAGTATAGTAAGGCGTCAAAATTGGCCAAAAAAAGTCAAAAAAAATTTTGACCTCAAAATGTCATAAAAAACATCATAGTATAGTAAGGCGTCAAAATCGGACAAAAAAAGTCAAAAAAAAATTTGACCTCAAAATGTCATAAAAAACGTCATAGTATAGTAAGGCGTCAAAATCGGCCAAAAAAAGTCAAAAAAAAAATTGACCTCAAAATGTCATAAAAAACGTCATAGTATAGTAAGGCGTCAAAATCGGCCAAAAAAAGTCAAACGTTTTTTGGACCTCAAAATGTCATAAAAAACGTCATAGTATAGTAAGGCGTCAAAATCGGCCAAAAAGTCAAAATTTTTTTGGACCTCAAAATGTCATAAAAAACGTCATAGTATAGTAAGGCATCAAAATCAGCCAAAAAAAGGCAAAAAAAAAATTGACCTCAAAATGTCATAAAAAACGTCATAGTATAGTAAGGCGTCAAAATCGGCCAAAAAAAGTCAAAATTTTTTTGGACCTCAAAATGTCATAAAAAACGTCATAGTATAGTAAGGCGTCAAAATCGGCCAAAAAAAGTCAAAATCTTTTTGGACCTCAAAATGTCATAAAAAACGTCATAGTATAGTAAGGCGTCAAAATCGGCCAAAAAAAGTCAAAATTTTTTTGGACCTCAAAATGTCATAAAAAACGTCATAGTATAGTAAGGCGTCAAAATCGGCCAAAAAAAGTCAAAATTTTTTTGGACCTCAAAATGTCATAAAAAACGTCATAGTATAGTAAGGCGTCAAAATCGGCCAAAAAAAGTCAAAAAAAATTTTGACCTCAAAATGTCATAAAAAACGTCATAGTATAGTAAGGCGTCAAAATCGGCCAAAAAAAGTCAAAATTTTTTTGGACCTCAAAATGTCATAAAAAACGTCATAGTATAGTAAGGCGTCAAAATCGGCCAAAAAAAGTCAAAATTTTTTTGGACCTCAAAATGTCATAAAAAACGTCATAGTATAGTAAGGCGTCAAAATCGGCCAAAAAAAGTCAAAATTTTTTTGGACCTCAAAATGTCATAAAAAACGTCATAGTATAGTAAGGCGTCAAAATCGGCCAAAAAAAGTCAAAATTTTTTTGGACCTATAAATGTCATAAAAAACGTCAAAGTATAGTAAGGCGTCAAAATCGGCCAAAAAAAGTCAAAAAAAAATTTGACCTCAAAATGTCATAAAAAACGTCATAGTATAGTAAGGCGTCAAAATCGGCCAAAAAAAGTCAAAATTTTTTTGGACCTCAAAATGTCATAAAAAACGTCATAGTATAGTAAGGCGTCAAAATCGGCCAAAAAAAGTCAAAATTTTTTTGGACCTCAAAATGTCATAAAAAACGTCATAGTATAGTAAGGCGTCAAAATCGGCCAAAAAATGTCAAAAAAAAATTTGACCTCAAAATGTCATAAAAAACATCATAGTATAGTAAGGCGTCAAAATCGGACAAAAAAAGTCAAACGTTTTTTGGACCTCAAAATGTCATAAAAAACGTCATAGTATAGTAAGGCGTCAAAATCGGCCAAAAAGTCAAAATTTTTTTGGACCTCAAAATGTCATAAAAAACGTCATAGTATAGTAAGGCGTCAAAATCAGCCAAAAAAAGGCAAAAAAAAAATTGACCTCAAAATGTCATAAAAAACGTCATAGTATAGTAAGGCGTCAAAATCGGCCAAAAAAAGTCAAAATTTTTTTGGACCTCAAAATGTCATAAAAAACGTCATAGTATAGTAAGGCGTCAAAATCGGCCAAAAAAAGTCAAAATCTTTTTGGACCTCAAAATGTCATAAAAAACGTCATAGTATAGTAAGGCGTCAAAATCGGCCAAAAAAAGTCAAAATTTTTTTGGACCTCAAAATGTCATAAAAAACGTCATAGTATAGTAAGGCGTCAAAATCGGCCAAAAAAAGTCAAAATTTTTTTTCACCTCAAAATGTCATAAAAAACGTCATAGTATAGTAAGGCGTCAAAATCGGCCAAAAAAAGTCAAAATTTTTTTGGACCTCAAAATGTCATAAAAAACGTCATAGTATAGTAAGGCGTCAAAATCGGCCAAAAAAAGTCAAAAAAAAAAATTGACCTCAAAATGTCATAAAAAACGTCATAGTATAGTAAGGCGTCAAAATCGGCCAAAAAAAGTCAAAATTTTTTTGGACCTCAAAATGTCATAAAAAACGTCATAGTATAGTAAGGCGTCAAAATCTGCCAAAAAAAGTCAAAATCTTTTTGGACCTCAAAATGTCATAAAAAACGTCATAGTATAGTAAGGCGTCAAAATCGGCCAAAAAAAGTCAAAAATTTTTTGGACCTCAAAATGTCATAAAAAACGTCATAGTATAGTAAGGCGTCAAAATCGGCCAAAAAAAGTCAAAAAATTTTTTGACCCCAAAATGTCATAAAAGACGTCATAGTATATTAAGGCGTCAAAATCGGCCAAAAAAGTCAAATTTTTTCAGACCTCTAAATGTCATAAAAAACGACATACGGCCGTGAGGCGTCAAAAAATGCCAAAAAATGTCAATTTTTTGTTAGACCTCAAAATGTCATAAAAAACATCATACTATAGTAAGGCGTCGAAAAATGCCAAAAAAAAGTCACATTTTTTTGAGACCTCAAAACGTCATAAAAAACGTAATACGGCCGTAAGGCGTCAAAAAATGCCAAAAAAAGTCAAATTTTTTTAAGACCTCAAAATGTCATAAAAAACGTAATACTATATTAAGGGAGATAAACAAATGAGGAGAATAATAATAATCCCTTCATTTATAATCGGGCTTCGCATGAATTTCGTGCTCAGGCCCTAATAATTCCTTCAGGTGCAATAGGGTTTCGCACATGTTTTATTGCTCGGGCCCTTATTATTTTCCTCCTTCTCCTCTTTTATTTTTCCCCTGAAGCTTTTTATTGGTTAATTTGACCCCCTGAACGTGCTCAAAATGTCACCAAACTTTGCCCAAAATTTTCCCCCGACGAAAATTCTTGTTTGACCTGGCGTGTCCTAACGGCTCTTCAGCACCCCAAAGAGTGTGAAAATATGCACCATAAGACCTACAGACTTTTTTACAGAATTTTTACACAGATGCATCACGTCAAGAAAAGAAAAAAAGTCTCTTCAAGGAGCATTCTACGATGTTCAGGAAGTTGGCTATTTTGGAAGTACTGCACCATTTGGCGTTTTGCACTCCCCGTACTTTAATGAACTCCTCCAAGGGGAATGATTTTTGGTCAGATTGCTCATGAGGCATTAGGGACAGAAAGTTATCAAACGTTTTGATGTGGGTCACATGGTCTGCCCATGGCATCGCCACGAAAATGACCGCCAACTTGCAGGAAATGGATGTACTTTTGCCTGTATCTCCAACATTCTTCATCCAATGTGGATTAAACTTTACAGTCAGGATGACATTCACACTCTCAAATGATTTATATGCTCATATGATGATACACTCATAGCGCCCCCTGCTGGGAGGGGGCCATGTCTTTTCTTTTGCTGTATACTGCTGTGCTTCTCCGTGGAGAACAGCAGGAGAGAGGAGAGGATATAGGAGGACTCTGATGCTTGGCTGCGGTGGCTGCGGCTCCCGCGGATCGCAAGGGGTGCGAGGGCCCGTCCATCGCTACTTGCTGCTTTAATTATTGTTGTTGTTACTGCTCACCTCCACACACATCTTTCTCTCCTGCAGTCTTCCTGTGCTACACACACAAACACAGCCTCTTTCCTGTCCTCATGTGACGCTGGCAGTCTTCTCCAGCTGGGTGACAATGATGAATGCAGAACATGAAACACATTAATGCAGCAGATTTTGGTCAATGTCAGCCCTTTCTTCACTGTGTCAAGTTAAACAAACAAGATCAAGCAAAAGCAGATGGTAATTGACCCTCCAGAGATAAGGCCCTTGCTACTGAAGCAGGAGGTCATGGGAATCTCAAGCCATTCTCAAACCTGAGATGGACACACACTCAAAAAAAAAAAATACTCCACTCACTGTCCAAATGGTCACACTTTTATATAATGCTATAAGCTTCTCATCTCCCTTACAGAGGTGAATTATTATGAGAGGCCACCTTGTGTTATATACTTTCTCTGCACAGTGCTTCATCAGCAATAAGCTGTCATTGTAATAAGTGGATTCTACTTGTATGAGATGTCTAAAGCCTTAGCGAGACGTGTTTAAAGTGTGGAGACTTCTGACATTTTGATGGCACATTCTGGTGAGATATAACTAATTAGGAGAGTTTTTGATTTTGAACTTCTGGTCGTAAATGATGAACCTTGTATACCTACTGTATGTCCTTCGGTGTTACAAAGTATCATGCTGATGCTGTATAATTGGAAGAGCGTACAAAAGGAGTGGAGAAGATTTACCACATTGTGAAAGTGATGAATTTAAGGCCAACAGATCAGAGAATTTCATTTTCTACTCCTCATTTTTTATGATGTAACATGGTCCTCCAGACAGTGTGGAACTCACAGATGTGTGTGTAATAGTTTTTTTTTTTGTTTGTTTTTTGCCCCTGTCAATTTTTTTTTCATACCAGTGAATGAGATTAAAAATTCCCAAATTCAGTAAGTGGGATTGGTGTTTGTGTTTATGTGTGAGCCTTTCAACATATGATTTTAAGTGCATGTGCATTTCTTGTGAGTCTGATAAGAAAAGACAAGGTGTTTCGGTCCTGATCTAAAATTACAGTCAGCTGGTTTACTGGATCAATAAATGTGGTACCTATAATTTGTGTGGGTCCTCTGCTTTGAGTTGTGTTGGCAGCTGTTGCCAATTAAGATGGTTTAACAAGCATTATTTTAATGTTGCAGTTTTTTTTAATGAGTCAGTGGATGAGTCAAAGCCTGTCTTCCGCTGGTTGTGTTTTTTTTCATGAATATTTCTGCTGTTTATTGTGTTATTGTGCCAATTGTTAAAAAGTAAATGCTGAAAACATTAAGTCATGTTCGTAGGTTGGTTCAAACCTCAGAATTGCTGCTTGTCTCCTATCTTTTTTTCCTATATCTTTGAAAAAAATAGCAACACACACAAAAAAAGGTTGCAAAAATGGCAACAAATGTGGACGAGGCTAACATAGTTGTACAGGTTGTTGTAAAGCCACAGACTAAAAACTAAATATACAAACTTTTTTGATTGTCATAAAAAAATGTGACAACTGACTCGTGCCGCCACCACAGCTTCCATGTCAAATCAAAATGATGTCAATAGAAGGATACATTACTTGCCCCTGATTGGTCAGGGGAAAAAATAAATAAATGAGTGAGAAATCGCATTTCTTGTGATTTGGGTGAAATGGCCCTTTACTGCAATGGGACCTTAAGGTGTAATTGCAAAATGATGGCTTTCTTCACTCACTGGCATCAAAATCTGCACATCATCCTTCCCAAAAGGACTCTAAATGATCAATATTTATTAGAT